>NW_009922418.1:46164-60723 GCF_000696875.1 Nestor notabilis
GGAACCAAATGATCTTAAGTTTCTTTCCAACCCAAACCATTCTATGATTCTATTCTATGACTCCAGGCAAGTCTTTGGGAGAAGGTTTGTGTTTGTTTGTCCTTTTGAATCCACATGATTTGCATCCCTGCCTTTAGGAGCAGAAGGAGAGGTCCCTTCCCTTCCCTAGTTTGTGTTTGTTTGTCCTTTTGAATCCACGTGACTTGCATCCCTGCCTTCAGGAGCAGAAGGAGAGGTCCCTTCCCTTCCCTGCTCCCATTTCATCCACTTAATCCAAGTCATCTGTTTGATGATTCCAAAAATACAGCTTATATTCAGTGTAAATTTGGAGTGCCCATGAAAAATGAATATTACAGTCATTCCATGGAAGTAATGGTAAAACTCCTGCTGGTTGAGAAGGAGCAGAGAGAGGCTTTGTCAATGCACCACTTACCATTTCAGTAAAGTTCTTTATCTTTATGCATTTAGTTTTATTCTAAGAACAGAAGGTTAAAAGAAGTCTGGTATCTACAAGGAGAAATAAGGACTTCAATCAGTTTATAGATTTAAAGCATTATTTTATGCCTAATCAGTTTGTAATAGCAGTTACAAAGCATTTTTTTACCTTAATGCACCAATTACCATTTCAGCAAAGTTCTTTATGCATTTAGTTTTATTCTAAGAACAGAAGGTTAAAAGAAGTCTGGTATCTACAAGGAGAAATAAGGACTTCAATCAGTTTATAGATTTAAAGCATTATTTTATGCCTAATTAGTTTGTAATAGCAGTTACAAAGCATTTTTTTACCTTCTGTAAAAAGACTGTTCATGAAAATGTCAACAATTTTCAACAGGCTTTTGCTTCAGATATCCCACATGGACATTCTGTTGTTTTATGCTGGCTTTTACACTAATGCCCTGTGATTGTGTTGTACTTCTTCTGATTAAACCGACAAGTCATTTGAATGGGTATCAATTAGCACATTGATCTGAGGTGGTGACAGGAATAGACCAAGGCTTTGGTCTATAGAAATAGAAGGAGCTGGTCCTTTGTTCTTGCATTCTTTTGAAAGTCTGGTTGGAGTTTAAACAGTTCTTTTATGTTTATTGTGTTTTGGTTTATTTCATCACTAATGCCTCATGGTTGTGATGTCCCACAAAGGAACATGTGGCAACAAAGAAGCCAGTACTCAAAGTGGATGGTTAATTACGGTAATGAGAATTGAGTTATTGTCTTTCCCAGTCTTTCCTCTATCTCCATTCATTCAAAACAGTAGCTAAAGCTACAGTATGTGTCCCATTAAGCCTCATGCGCGGTGTTTGCTTGCAGGTGGGGTTTTCACTGGAGATGTGCCAGCCTGAAATGCCTTGTTGCCAGACACACATCACTGCCCTTGGAAAACCTGACACATGCGCTAACCTGATATTGTGTAGACTGCACAGTACACTGCCAAGTAGGGTGTCAGAGCTGGAAAGTGGCAGTGGTTTCACTGGCTGCAAGAAACATCAACTGAAATAATGTCAAATATTTTTTTCGGTGTAGGCTGTAATTGAAAGTGTTCAGGACAGGTTGGAGGATAAGGAGAAAACAAAAGAAAAACCAAACGAAAAGCCCACGAGGCTGGTGTGGAGGGAGCTGGCAAGATAAAGGACAAGAAAGTAGCAATGGATTTGAAAAAGCATTTAATTCTCTGTTATAAGTACAAATATTGAGTTAGCATCGACTTTCAGCTGCCCACATTGACAAAAACATTTTGGTTATGAAATAAGCAAGACCTCATTTCCTTAAGGATCATCCAAGGGATAAAAACTTGATGCAATTACGAAGAAAGAAATGCAGATATGATACTCAATGCACATCTCACCAAGAGATCTGTCAGATAGTGACAGATGCAGTGAACTAGTTGAAATCCTGTTTTCCCATGATATTTGATAATCAGAGCAGTGTAAGTGCAGTCAAGACAACTCTGTGTCCTACAGACAGTCAAGATTTCGGGGTTTTGAACTTGGAGGCTATATAATACCTGCCTTTAGGCGATTAACAACGATTCTCCAACTAAATAGAATGGCATTGTTGGAGCTTCAATATGTTCATGAAGCCAAAGTTATAGTCAGATATTGCCATTGAGTGGAGCCTTTTTCTTAAATACATAAAAAACCCCACAAAGCTTTGCCTGTAACCAATAACATCATGCGGTTCTCCTGTTCCTCCAAGAGGGAGACCTGGGAAACACTAAAGGGATGTTTTCAAGGATAGAGAGATGTCTTAGGAAGTCTTGCATTTAATTCCGTGAATAACACTCATCCCTGTGACTCATAACAGCACCTTTATTCTAAAACCAACTTGGAAGAGATTGCCTGCAAGTGCTAGTGAGTGAGACATAAAACCTAGACCAGTGGTCATATTAGATATCAGTATCACTTGCATTAAGAGTTCTAAGTGTTTCCACTCATCTATAACAGAAACAAAGCAAAGTTTTACTCAATAGATTTCTTGAGTTTAGATGCATGCAGTATTGTTTGTTACGTATTGTAACATGTCCTGAACTTCTCTACCACTCCTCTTAGTTGCCTGGCATTACTTCAACTTTTAAACAGATAAAATTTTAATAGAAAATATAATAGAAGGCTTTATTAATTGCTAATTCATTACTTAGTAACATTTATTATTATGCTTATCATAACAGAATAGACATTACCCAAGAGCTTCTATTAAAGTGGGTACATTTTAGCACTTTAACACTTATTTTAACACTTATTTACATAGTCCTTCTCTATGGGCTTCCAAATCCAAAGGAAAAGAAAAAAATATGTACTATATCCTTTTCCTCCAGTTACTTTAGATTAAGAGAAACCATCCAGAAGCAATTTAAAAGCAGATTGCAATTTACAGCTGGAAAGCAATTGGTGGTTAAATGAGGGGTTTGTAGTGGACCCTTTGCAAGTAGATGTCTGTGAAGAAATTAGAATAAATTCTGGAGTAAACATTTTTGACCTTCTAAATGGAAGCATCTGCAAGATTTCATTTAACTCATGAGTGGGGAAATTCTCAGCTGGTGTGAATTAGTGTGGCTTCAGTGAAGCTGATGGTTTTATAACAGTTTAGACTATCCACATTTCTTTCCTTGGATATTCTTTTTATTTTTTTATATATATATATATATGCATTTAAATGTAACAGCATCAATTTGCATACTGATATCTTCTGAATAGAAAAATGCAGTTTACTTTACGAGAACCCTTATGACTTCTTCTTCGAGTCCTCTGAGTAAGCATTGCAAAGGAAAAGACGCTCTTTAACAACAAGAAATATTCTGCAGATCAATGTTCTTCTAATACATACTATTCTAAAGTCACACCCTTCAAACAGCAAGGAATAAGGAGAAGCTTCAGAGACGTCAGTACTCAAAGACATTAGGACAGAAAGCTGGATCAGAAGTTCACATGCATGCTAAAACTCAGATCACTTGCTTTTACAGTGATACAGACCACTTTACACATGTATTGGAGAGATTTTTTGAGGACATATCAAAAAACCTGTCTCAGTTTATCAGTCTTTTACCATTCTAGGCAAAAGCATGATCTAGACGAGATGGCCCACACCCTGTCCATCCGAATCTTAGGTGTCCAGTGTTGGGGTATCCACCACTTCCCTGGGGGGATTATTCCAATGGCTGATTGTTCTCATGTGAAAAGTTTTCCTCTTATACTGTCCTTGGTTCAACTATAACAGTTATTTTTCTCCTTCTTAGTAGCTTGTGCAGTGCTGTGTCCAGTCAGAATCTCCCCAGGAGTCACTTGTGCCCATCACCCCTCGTCTTTTCCATGGGACTCCTTGTAAAAGGGAGACTCCATCTTCTTTGTAGTCACCTTTGAAATACTGGAACATGGCACTGTGTGTTGTATTATAATCTGAATTTAATTAAACGACACAACTCGGAAATGATGTCAGGATATTCTTGTCTTGGGGAAGAACTTCTAATAGATGCACAGCTTTCTCTCCCCTTCTAAAATAAAAAAAAACCCCAAACCAGTGCATATGTTTTAGCTAATGAAAATCAATGACATTTGTGTGTTACACCTGCCTTGTAACTTAGGAAAGTTCCCCCAGTTGCCTTTTCTGCATTTTTGGTACCTCAGTATGCTATAAAATCCAATCTTGGCTAGTAGCTAGAAGAGGACTGTATCCTCACCACAGTGATCTGGGAAACTCTAGGTCAAAAATACACAGAAATACAGGAATATTCAATGTATATCTACAAATGACAAAAAGACCTCCAACGCCAACAAACTGCTGCCTTCATTCTCCAGAATGAAAAAGTTCTCGATTTTAGGCAACCTCTAATACCATTATAAATATAAATTCTACAGGCAGTTCTTTTTTTAGGGGACATTAGATGCCAGCACATGAGAAGTAAAATATTTCTCTATATACAAATTCTCCTTCTTGTGACAAGATTAAAGAAGAAACTACACATGGCTGATGTTAAACACACCACTTAATTCACCAATTCACCTCTCCATTTGAAGGCATTCAGATATTGTGATGATGTGGGCTGCCTAAAAAACATAAAATAGAAAAAGAGACTCTTCTTCAATCATTTACATATTCAGTTTTCACAAGTTCTGCATTTCATTACTTAGTTTTAATTATGTACAGATCCAGATAGAACTTACTTGGATCCAGTACAAGATTTGCACACCTCAGGTACTGATATCATGTCCAGCTCATGGTACATTTGTATTGACTTTATTTACTATCTCGGATTGCAAGGATGTGGCTTACCCAGTTTCTGCATAGCTGTGATTATTTATGCTACACTGGAACCAATTATACTCACTGTGATCTGGTCACAATTTGGTAAGGTAATTAAAAACTGCTGAAAGCAATTGTTTTATTTTAGGGGAACTTCTTGCCTGTAACTTGCGTTTATGAGCAGGTTATTTAGTGAATAGCATTCTGGAACTGAGCAGTATTGCGGAGGTGCCATGAAGAAAGCCTGTAATTCAGTGTTTCATTGCAAAGTGGCAAAACAGTGGGATCTTTCTCTCTCATCCTTTCTCTGTGGTGACTGAACCTTTCTCCTTTGCTACTGCATAAATCAAAGGCCAAAAGACCTGAGTAGAAAAAAGGTGTCTAAGCAACATTTTTTCCCTCTTTTATGCAAAATTCTCTTTCTTTATTTTCAAGGAAGAATGAATTATTAAGAGGAAAAGGGAAGGTACAAATTTTCATTCCATGGGAGGTGATTTCCTAGCAAAATTGAAGATGGAAAACAGGGGATTGCAGAACCTCCAATGTAGTTACTTTGGATAAATGCTAAAACCCAAAATCATTTATAGGAATAAACATAAAGTACAGATGGAATCACTGAGCTGAGCAGAGACAGTAATTTACGATCATACCATGATCCTGAGACACTTCTTACCATTCTTTCTTTTTTGTTTTTGAAGTTATTTATTCTAAGATGCTTCTTTAGCTCATCCATAGAGGAAACACACAGATTCTCTAAAATATGTTTTCCTGATCCATCTACCTAGGATTTTCAGTGAGATTTAGTGTCTACTCACTTCTGCTAGAATAGATACTTTAGCCTTTTCCTGACCCAAAATTAGTCTTCTAAACCTGTCAGGAGGAGACTGTGAATTGGTATGTTTAAACCTAACTTTCAGCTTAAAAGCACTGATGCAGCTTATATCTGCTGTTCAAAATGTTTTTTCTCTTAGCACTAAGCTTCTCTTCATCACTTTTAAAAGGGCTATTGAACCTGTGCATAGTTTTTAAAGAGTGATGTTGTTCAACATTTAAAATAAAATATTAGGACAGATATATTTTTGAGCATCAATTTACACCTTAATAAAACATTGTGATATTGAAGTTTTGAATAAACTGTAAATAATGGAACCATCTACCTAGGAGATGATGAAAATATAAAAGTGTATCAAGGTTTGGTAGCTTTTGGATCAATAGATAATCTTTCCACCTGTCTCCTGCAGTCTAAATTACTCAATTAATGGCAGTACGGATGTCTTGGACAAGCAACATGTAATATGTTAGGAGACTGAGCTCTCCCAGGTATTTTGGTTTATATCTAATGAAGCAAACACAGGGCAATACATGAAAACAGCTGTCACAAAAGGTCTTACACAGTTCTAGGCATCATCATTATTGTTGTTGTTATTAAATTGAAACACTGATCTTCTAACTTATGAACTTTAAAGGAAAAAAGGAATTGCTCTGTCTAACATCACTCATTTAGCTGTGGTATACATTGCTTTTTGTCTGTGACATTATGTTGTAGGCCTGCAGTTGCTGCACTTTTTGTTGGCACTCCAACCCCTTCTTTAATAGGTTACTATTGTCAGCCATGTTCTTTGGCATTGATTATACTTTTTCAAAAACAATATGCTCAAAATAGTGGGTTTGCATCTCACACAACTGTAATAAGTAATCCTAACTTTCCAATACAAGGATATTCATTACTATAATATCTAAGCCCTCTTTATAATAATAATTCTAATAGTAGGAATTTTATCTGTTTCATGTGCTGAAATTTAAGCTCTGCAATTTGGTATTTGGAATTATTAAAATATAATGACACAGTTCCAGTCTGGAGCATCTTCTTCCCAGGTTGAGTGTGTCTCATCCAAAATGTACTATGTCTTTAGGCTGATTGCCCTGATTGTCCATGTCTTGACTCTCTGATGTTCTCTATGGTTGGAGAAGAGTGTCCTGCTAAGTACCTCATGGTGGTCAATAGACTTCTGTAATGAGCAAGTCCTGGGATTTAAATATCCCTAATAGTTGTGAGATTATTATTTTATTCCAACAATATAAAGCGTGAACAGCTCAGAGAAGAAAATGAGAGGAAAAAGGTCTGTTTTCAAAAGCAAGAACAGTGCTGTATCTTAGCAGAGATCATTCTAGCGGATGCTAAGATTTCTTACTATGCTTAAGTGCTTTTTGTTATTGTTTCATATCTCTTCCTTACTAAATGAAGTTGAAGTTCGTTTTCTAACTAAGCACTTACCTTAAAAGTACGCAACTTTAACTCTGAGGCTTTTTAGCCTTTGCTTAATATAAGGAAGGCAATGACTGTATTCTATGCTTGGTTTATTGTTCAAGTATTACTGTTGACAGTGGTTGTGGCTGTAGGTGTCTTCTGTAGGTGTCATAGAACAGTACCGAGATGTCTTCCACTAACTGGGCATGGGTGTGTTGAAGAACTACTCATCTTCTGATGCCAGGTGGCAAATCAAGCTTAAACATGCTTGTAAAATATAATGAGGCAGCTGGATCTTATATTATGTGATCTGGGAGGGAGACTGCAGCCTTGGGATAGAAGTGCAATGGAAGACACATTCCTAACTGGGGGAGGGCCTGCAGAAATTAGCTTATGCTGATCAACTGAGAATAAATCCACCAGGCAGCAAAAGGCTCTGAGGAAGTTGGAATGGGACTAACACAGATTGAGACCATAGTTTGAAAGTATCTTGAGTAAGAACAGTATGCAAATGCTGTTAATGGTCACTAGAAATCAGGGGCCTGATTAATATATTCTCCTGTAGCAAAGTTCTCCTCATTACACCATGAATAGACATAATTCTGTCCACAGGAACTCTGAATAGCAATATTTTGGCATTGAAGGAATTCTGTGCATTTCTCCTCCTTCTCCTTTTAACCCAATGCCAGCAGCAATTTTTGCTTCCTTTTTATCCCATCTCCAAAGTATCTTTCTTCCCTTTGAGGAAAAAGATTAACAGAGAAATGCTGTAAGGCTCAGTACTAAGCTTTATGTTTTTTTTCAGGAAACCACTGAATTCCTTTCTATCCCTTCTAGGAATGAAGGCCAGAAATTTATCGCAGAGCAACATTAATATAAGAGTATTTAAGGATTTAAATAAATAAACTTTAATAAACTTATATTTTCGGCACAGAACAGATGGTGTTTGACAGACCTGCCTGAAGCTATGTAACATCACATGCCATGCTATTTATTTTTCAATAATATGATTTACTAAACAAATTTCTACTTCTTTGAAATTAAACGGTGAAGAAAGGGTTTTGTGTACAGATGAAAAGGCAGTAGCCATTTTATAAGCAACAGGTTAAGGACACAAACTTCCTGGATAAGTAAAAATATTGTGGCATGGGAGAAGTGCCTCTTCAACTTCATGTGTATTCACATGTGTTAATAAAATATTTCCATTGAGAGAGCTCGGCTGGATATCTGCCCACTTGATTTAGTAGGCTGTTTTCCAGCACAGACTGGTTCATGCCATCTAGCATCTCAAACAGCATGTAGGCATGATTCAGGCCATTGCACAGAGCAGGGAGTTACTCAGTAAGCAATATAGAACAGGTTTTCCTCTATTTTGGAGAGAGAAGGGGCTGGCCAGATGGATATTGACAGTCTGTGTTGTGTGGCCTAAGGGTCACAGAAGGATTTCCAGTTGTCTTGTGTTTCACAATAGGATGTACCTTAAGGGCCTCTGTTTATGTAATTTAAAACTAGACTAAGAAACTTACAGGATAAATCTGAAGAGAGGCTTAGGAGAGATGCTAGATGTAGGCCACTGTAGGCCTATTCTCACTGTTAGTTTCTTCCTATGAGCAATAAAACCCACTCAGGTTCAAAACCTGAAGTACAAACTTCTAAGTCAATCTCAAATATTCTCCTTGTTTTCCAATTACTATTTAGGGAATGTCAGGTGCTTTTGCTCCTAAACAGTGAAGTTTATCAGATGCCTAATTTATTTAGTGTTATTGTATCCTGTGGCTGACTACGCTGGAAGAAGTCCCAAATTTCTATTCAGGACAATTTTCTGACCAACAATAATGGGTGCCAAGCATTAAGAGTTTGACCTTGCATGATGGTGGGAACACAAAATACATCTGCCCTGCATGAGATAAGTGAAGAATTGTTAACTAGTTGTTTTGCTTGAGAGCTGTAAAATACCATCCTGATCTAGCCTTAAAGGTCACAATGTTTGCTTTTTGATGATTATCATTGTATTAATATTCACTGCAATTTTCACACTTTAGCAAATTATTGTCTGATTTTCTTAATAAATAAATAAATAATCTTTGCCTTAGCAAAGAATGTCTTAAAACATTTTGTGAGGTTATGTATCTTTCTAAACCAGTGCATTAAAGATTAAAAAATGAGAAGAGATAGAAAAAATTAAACAATATTAAAGAAATCTAATTATTTGACTGGGAAAGTAAAACATCCCAGAACACTCATGTCGCCAAGGTTACTTGGCTCAGCAAGTACACAGCACACAGCCAGAGTAAATGGAAGTTTTCTTAGATAATAGCTTTGCAGTCTAACACACCAGGAACCTGAGACTACCTCATCTGGCATTCCTCATTGTACTATTTCAACAGTTAGGAGAGTCTTCTTATACCAGACTTGTCAGCCTCATTTTTATAGTGAAATTTCAGCTTGAAAACCTGTAGATTGTGTGCACGTACAACAGCTTCTGTCTTGGACAAAATACCGGGGTCTGAATTCAGGACATCTAAAACTAAAAGCATGCGCTGACATTGCTTAGGCTAAAGAGCTGCAATTCTTTAGCTGGGGACCAGAAGAATTCAGTCAAAGGATGAACACCAGAAAAGTGAGATAAAAATATCAGCGGGTTACACAGATGCCTCCTCTTGTATCGTGGCAAATGCTCTCTCTGTTTTCTGGTGTCAATTTGTACAATTAACTCCAGAATTTGTAATAGATTCTTTTTAAAAACCTAAGAGGTAAATTTATGGGTTTTATGTTTGAATTTCCAAACCAAAAAAAGGGGATGGGTTTTACAAATTTCTAAATGATCATAAATGCACAGGCCTTATGTCATAATTAGAAGTACAGACAGTAATAGAAAGAAGGCGTTCTCTGGAATGAATGCTTAAAGCAGAAGATCAGAACACAGGCCATTTGCCAACGTGGCCATGTAGAGCTGATAACAGTGCTGTACATTTGTGAAATCATTATTGAAAGGGTGTGTTTAATCCCCATCTCACCCCAAAAGTGACTTCTCAATAGTTTCCAGAAACGTATGCTATTAGGCTCAGCTGGAAATAGAAAATTGCTCTTAATCATATGCAAGGAACAATTCTAAATAGGAGTACTTGAAAACAGCATTGGGAAGGAAAGAGTACTGCCAAAAGAATGGAAGATCATTTTGATTCTTGATGAAAAGCTATCGTACAGAGTTCAGTGTGGTAAGAGATGTGGCAAATCTTTAGAGAAGCAGTTTTCTCCTAAGAGAAAGGTAATACAGCTAACAAAGTCACTTAATGCTTTTTGTACCATTGAACCTAAAAAATATGAGGTTTTCTTTCATTGGTTGTGAGCCACAAAAAAAGTGGGTTTTTTTCCCCTTTCTAATCTTTGTGAGGATTTTTGCTTTGAGACTTCCTGCAGGAAAGTCTTTTAAGTGGAATTCTTCTTTATACTGCACTTAATGTCTGCCAATATGAGTCCTGTTACAGGCACAGGGACCATTTTCCTTCTGTCCTCAAGCTGTGTTGCTGCTTATTATCATGTTTAACATTCCCGGTGCCTGGCAGGATGGAGATTAGAAACTCTTAACATTCGTTTTATATTGAAAGGTCCTGCCAGATTTTTGGAGTATAGGCTATAATATATGTACAGAATTTATTGGTGGAAAAGTTCTGAACTCCCCAGTGAGTCACCTTAATCTTTCTTCTTATCATTTTAGGATTGGTTTAAAATAATCTGCTATGCCCCCCGCGCGTAAACATGTTAAAAACATTACATTGGGAATAACAACTTGACGGAAACAAACAAGAAGAGATGCACAGTTTTCCTCTTATAGATCTGTACCATTGGTTTGGGTTTTTTTGGGTTTTTTTTTGTTAAAGTGTGGATTTTCTGGATTATTTTTCTCTAACTCCAAAATTTCATTTTTAACAGACTGGAAGGAAGGAGAAGGGAGACCCACTCAACATCGCTATTGACAAAATGACCAAGAAAACACGAGACCTTCGAAGACAGGTAACATACACCTTTTATAATGCTTCTTGGTTTTCCAAGGAAGCCATTGCTTTTCAACTTCAGACTGGTTTTGCCACTTGTAGAGGTATAAAGAATTTATGTCCTTATTTAGAAATGACACTATATTACATGTGACATTAAGCAAAGGAGTAGTATTTCCTGCACCAAAAGCAAGGGAGACTGAAACATATTCCAAGTATAGCCCCCAGTGGTCTCAATATGTGGGAGGGTAGGCAGATTGGCCAGACCTTCACTGCCTTTGCAGCTCAGCAACCCAAGTCATAAAAACACTGGTATATGTGCTTATTTGTATTTATTTGAATACTCTCAAGAAATAACAGGAACGATGAGCAGAATATGGAAGAGTTTGTAAGAGCAGAATATTTTCAAAGAAAAATTCTAAGGTTTTGTATTAAATAAAGAACCTATGAAGAGAAGAAGAAGGTTAAAAAATAGGTTGCCCAAAGAGGTGGAAGGTGCCCCAACCCTGCAAACATTCAAGCCCGGGTTGGATGGAGCACTAAACATCCCAGTCTAGTTGATGTCCCAGCTCGTTGCAGTCAGGTTCAACTAGATGACTTTTAAAGGTCCCTTCCAACCCAAACTATTCTGTAATTTTATCAGTAACTCTAAAGCACAGTTTAAACCATAAAGGTTGACTTTCTTGTATTATGTTTATCATTGTGTTTGGGAATAAGACTGAAAGATTTATTCAGACAGTTTGAGTCAGAAAAGAATAGAAGGGAGATTGGCAAACAGGAGATACCATAGAGATACATAAAGATATCCTCTATAGGTTTCTTTACCTACCTTGCCAATCACATTACCTCTGTGAAAATGATCTAAAATCCATAAATCCACAAGACCACATAAGGACTTAAATGTATCTTTAGATCCCTATTTGCAACATGATTGTTTCAGAAAGGGTGGCCTCTATCGGCATTTTGAAATCACTGCTCTACACTGCTAAAACCCAGCTCATTTCTTCTCTTCCTTAACTCTCAGCAAATGTGCTTAGGATCACATTCTCAGAGCTTATTTCTCCAAATAAAAAAAGATACTGCAATGGACTTGCAGACAATATGAATCATTGTCTCTCCTGTAGAAAGCCTAGAATCACATCTGTTGCTTAGCTAATCACAGAAGAAAGATCTCTGCTGTTCTGACCTCCAGATTTGCGGGATCCTAGGTTCTGCAGTGGAGCTCATACCATGTGTTGCCTCCCACCTCTGTTCTTATTGCTTGAAGGAAGTAGCAGACTAACACATGAGTTGCTGTTCTGTGTGAGGCTCTCAGCAGTTGCCTGAATTACTCATCTCTGAAGCCAAATTTACTCTGAAACGTGATATAAAAATGGCACCTTTCTTAATAAACTGTCTGCTTCTCATGTATTCAGCCCAAAGGGTGTTGAATTCAATCTCAGAAAGGTTGGAACTCTTTATGTGGGTAAAGTGAAGCAAATATATAATAGTTTCCTGCTTGGAGATGAAGCTTGTAATATAGTATCTGGTATTTATGAAAGTTAATCACATAGGTATGATGTTTATTAAATTGTGGCAGTTGCTAGTAAACTAATCAAGATCAGATCTTAATTGTGCTAGGTTTTGCACACGCATAGAGGAAGATGGAGTCTCTGCTTTCATTAATGTGTATTCTGACTTTAAATCATTGTTCTTTAGAATCATAATCAGTGTTCTGCTTCATCAAATGCATAATCAACAGTATACGTTTTTGTATCTATCCAGACCTGCCTATACACCCCCCTGCTAAATTTCAGAATGTGAGGATGTCAGCGAGGGCTTAGTTTAATGCCTGGGGAGAGAGGCTTCAAGATTCAGAAGAAATGAACCACAGTTGAGATTGCAGTGTTACGCTATTTCGGTCTTTCTATTTTGGGCTAAATTATGGGAGAGACAACCAACTTTGAATACCATAATGCCTTTTGTTTTTGATGAATCCCTTTTCAAGTTTGCTTGTCAGATTTAGGAAGCTTAATGTTACCATCATAAAACAATCTACGAAATATGTTTTGGTAATGAAGAAGGTATATGTATTTCGTTTGGTAGTCAGGCTCCGTTGCGAAGCTTCAGGAGTCAGCCATCTAAGACTAATTTTTCTTTCTCTCCCTGGGTTACATAGTTCTTTATTTCTGAGATTTTATTTGATTATCTGCGGAACACACAGACATGTGAAATGATTGTGGATGGGATACAAGGTGCTAAAATTCCATTTCACAATTTACAGTCACGTCAATATTTCCTATTCTAATGGAATTACGTCTTTTATACTCATCATTTAACCTCTTGTGGGCATTGGAAAACTATTATAGACACCTAATTATGTGTCTTAACATAAACTGCCAGTGAGAACATCAACCTAAGTCAGTTTGAACAAGTTCTTGGAAGCAGACAAGTCTCACCAGCCCATAGCTTACTGATGCCATTTCTTACTTGATTTTGAACAATTTGGAAAAAGCAGAGAGTTCTGTGCCTGATAACAAGTTGTGCCAATTGGCAAGATTTGGGGTCTTTTTTCCCCCTGGTACACAAGTCTGTCATAAAAAAAATAAATAAAAGGGAAAGACCACAAACCTAAAAGCTAAATAAAAGCATATTTCATTGTGTAATACAGGAAGCTATACCAGCAGCAGGGTGCTTGTTGATGGCAGTTATTTTCTTTGCTAGTTTTACCTCTATAGGGAAAAAAAGATACTAACCATATAGTTTAAATACTACAGCTAATCATAAAGCAGCAGCTCTGCTGTGACATTGAAGCAAAGATAAGCAGGAAGGACACACCAAAGAGTTTGGCTACCACACAGACTGGATGCCTAGTGAGGACCAACATGGTTTATAGATCATTTGGAGTTGTATGAGCAGGGCACCAGCTGTTCTGCTGTCACCACCACTGGTGGCCCACCTGTTAGTGCTGCTGCCTCCTGCCCTGCTGCCATCGTCTCTTTGCCTTGTGTCCTGTTCCAGTTGATCAGTTGAGCTTGTTCAGGATGTATTAGCCAGTCGGTTTCCCTGCAAGGTATAATAACCAAAGCCATTAGTTTTCTCTTAAAAAGCAGATATCTGTACTTCTATTCATTTTAACAGAGCAGCCTGCCTGCAGTATTCTTCACAGTCGATTGAAATCAAATAATTCTTCATTCTTGTCCATTCAAGCCAGAATAATGCTTCATATGCCTCCAAGTGGAAGAAACTGTAAAGGAACAGGAAGATTCTTTACTGATGATTCTCAGTTTATACTGGAAATGATGCTTTCGTATAGCACTTAAGGACAATTCATCCACCTCCTGGTTGGTTTATGTTATTCTTAAAGCTAGTTAGAAATACTGTATGAAATAAATACTCAATAGAAAAGTTTCACTTTATTTGAAACTGGGAAACATCAGGAATTATCCAGAAATTGAAATTTGAAAACAATTTTTTTTAAAAACCTGACACTTTAAAATTCACACTTGGATTTTTTCAGTATTTTCAAATTTTTATTTTGAAAAATTAGTTGTTTATCTTAGCTTAGCATTGCAAATAAATATAAATATACTTATACATATA
>NW_009922419.1:0-23976 GCF_000696875.1 Nestor notabilis
ACATTTGTCTATCTCATGTATTATAAACAACATGTCCAGTAAAACAGGACCATCTGCAATTTCATGTCGTTTTAAAATATTTTGTCAAGCTTATCTTAGTAACACGAATCTTTGGCTGTTAGATATCTTCCAAAAAATCTGTTGCAAAGGTTTTGAGAGTTGCATTAAAATCACATCTACCGTTGCATAATGAAGAGCTTGCACTGATGTACTGTTATGAGAGCCAGTATCTGTACACATACAACAGAACCCAAACCTGGGGAGTCAAATTCAAGAGTGCAGACTGATTCCCAACCCCTCCAGGTTAAAATTGTGTGTTCTGTAAATTTAGTCCCAAGCTGTGAACTGGAATTCAGATGGTTATCTGTAGGCTTTGTCTCAGTTTTGGTTGAGCTCTGCCCACCTATAACTGTTACCAGAGTTTAACATTTTAAGATATCTTAAAAGCTAAATTGCAAACAGATAGGTGATTTTTGAAGTGAGATCAAGATAGAATACACTGCACTGCTTTTTCTTTCTGTCCCTCTGCTGAACACACCATACAGATGAGACTCAGCAATAACCCTTTCACACCGTATCATAACGAACAACAGAGCCAGGAAGGCTCAAGCCAAGCTCATTTTCTGATGGATCACTTCTCTGATACTGACACAAAAGGGTAGCTGGTTTTGACACAGCAAGGATTTCTGCTCACCGTCTGTGTATGCAAAGGAACTACTTGAGGGCAGTTCTGGATCAGCCAAGGGAAAACTAACAAAATCCATCATTTGTGCTCTGAGTTTTCGTATGATGAGAATTCATCATAACCAAGAGGCTGCACTAGTTGTACGCCTAAGGTATGAAAGGATTTGGCAAAGGAGTAGCTACAAGAAGCATGGCCTTTCCCTAGAAATAATGTTTATAGTAGAAATTCATATAAACATGGAACAACCTTTTATTTATTTGGTGTTCATCCCATTTTCATTGCAGAAACTCAGTTCTCTTCCAAACAGCATTCTTCTTCCTCAGTTTCCACAGTCAAACTGCTAGCCAGCAGCCTGAGAAGAAAGGGCTCAGAGGCTGAACCAGAAATAACTCTTCATTTCCTCAGATAGATGTGTCTCATTCTGTCCCTGCAAACATTCACGTAATTTTTAACTTTAGCATTCATTAAATAATGAATAATGCTGAATTCTAAACTTGTGCTGTTAAATGCAAAAGATGATTACTCTTTATTAGAGACTAATCTGATAAGATAGATTTTTTTTTAAGCAAAAACTTCAGAAAGTGCTAAGTTTTATACATTCTAGCTTTCCAAGTGCCACACAGACAGGGTGTTTTTGCAGCTCAAAGCTTATTACCTTACTAAAAGTTTAGACTATAGGGTTTGTTAAGTATACAAATCATATTAATCTGGCTTTGTGGAGGGTTCTAAATTTGTACAGAGTGAAAACAGCAGCCAGAGCTTGCTTGGGCCTTTTGGTTAGAACAGAGACCAGACTTCTAAAAGAAGAATGCCATATGCAAAGACTATGTTGAAGGAACATGGTTTTTCTGACACTGAAGAAGCTCAAGAGTTACATCTTAACTATTTTTCTTTCCCCTTTATTTAATTTTATGCTTATTTAAGCGTGGCAATCTAAACAGGCATGGATGTCCTAGACCACAATGTTTTGCTCTGCCTGGGGTAACTAAAGAAGGTGTGAAATTACAAAACCTAAGCTTTCACGCTTCAGCCTTAACTGATTATATGCAGTAATATGGCAAGGAACAGCATCAAGATACGCTCTGGCAAAACTAGACATGCCCTCTGAATTTAGAAGTGTTTGAGGTTTGGAGGTTTTTAAACTATAGAGTGAGAGAAGCCTAAACAATCTCCCACCCCAGCCCCAGCGCTTTGGCTTTCATTCTCCAGAGCACTGCAATTCTGGTGTAGAAAACCATACGAGATGGATGAGCATACAGCATTTCTCTTCCCTGGTAGAGCACCTCTCTCATTGGCACAGATTAAAGACTGAGCAGTAGCAGGCAGCGAACATGAGGACAGTCACTCTGTAACTGAGAGTCACCTGTGGATGTATTAACCCTCCTTGCTTCACTGGCACCCCAATATGACTTAAAACATCCTTTATACTGCTTTAAAATAATCCTGGCAAATAGCTGTAAATCCTGAAAAACTGAAAGCAAAAATTAGTTTGAGACTACAATAAATCATAAATTCCAAATTCTGACAAAAAAAACACCCGTTATTTAATGGATAACATAATCCACTTATGCATAACATTTCATCCCTAAAATGATAACTAGATGCTACGGCTATATTTGATTCTGCTAAGAGACGGACTGGTGCTTCCCAGGGTCCTTTCCAGCCCTATTTTTATGATGCTGTACTGAATATCTGAGTGAAATCATCAAGATGTTTGCATAACAGATCTGTATGCCCAACCAACCCGATGTGTGCCAGCTAAGATACTGCCCATAGGGAAAGGCAAACAGAAGGCATGCATTTGTGGCTATTTGAGAAAAGGAGATGTTTCAACCTATCAGAGCAATTTGTCATGGATATAAAGGTTAAGTGGGCATCCATGAGGTGCTTAAAGAAA
The DNA here is from genome assembly GCF_000696875.1 of Nestor notabilis. Lineage (NCBI taxonomy): Eukaryota > Metazoa > Chordata > Aves > Psittaciformes > Psittacidae > Nestor > Nestor notabilis. The sequence continues at coordinate 2,583 of NW_009922419.1, forward strand.
AAAGTATGTTCAGGCTGATGAACTACAACTGAGCTGATTTTATAAAAGGACAAGTTAGTTAGACAACAAAAATGCCCTGTTTTGTCACAGACTGCTGACCTGCAACTTGAAGTAAGCTGCAGATTTTGTGCATTATGTACAATAACAACAAAAAGGATTTCTGTTTTTAGGCAAATTCCAGCCTTCTGGACAGTGACTCACAGAGCTTTACATTTTTAGTTTTTATTCCTTTGGAGTCTTCAGATTAATAAAATAGAAAGTTTGAATGGCCTGAGTAAGAAGGGAGTGTGCTCAGCCTCAGGTGCACAGAGCAAAAGAGTCCTCAGCTCCAGACAGGAATGCTCAGGTAGCTGCTCCTAGGCCTTACAGCAGGTTCTACAGGAGCAGCTACAACTTACAAGTGGTCTTCTACTGCTGACTTGACCAAAACCCCTCAACCACTTAAGTACTGCACAATTAAAGATTTCACAGTTCCCCGCAGCATGAAGAAAACCAGCATCCTCCTCTAAAGACTCCCAGCAGTTTTTATCCACGAAGCAGAAATGCACATCTATCCTGCCTTTCTGCCTTCGTGTAGATACAGACGAGCCTGACCTGAAACGGAATCTAAAATATCCACGTATCAACCCACTGCACATACAATTTGCCCCTACTGGAGCAGAATGCTCAACTCCATTTGCTCTGGCTGAGAACATGAATCTGCAGATTGTTGCCTGTCTATAAAGGCAAATTATCAATCAATGTATGGTCTGAAGTGTAAAGGATTACTTGTGTATTTTGTCCTGATTTATGTATCCATGGATGTTATTTATTACAATTCTTTACTGGATCAACTTCAGTGGATTCAAAGTGATTGAGGATCACCATTTTGAGCCACATTAAAAAAAATAACCTGTAGACTCAGAAAAATCATGAAAGCTGAAAAAAGATGCAGATGTTCTGACAACTGAAAGACAAATTCAAGTTTTCAGGACGTACAACTGCTATCAGCAAACACAAGGGAAAACAGGTTCTGAGAACATTCGGCGTAACACTCTATCCTCTTCCAAATCCTTTTATAACTAAACCTTTGTAGTTCTTAACCTGACATCAGAGCAGCAAGGAAAAAAAAGTCCTCACTTTTGGATTTGGAGACTGCTCCTAATAGTCTATATGGTTCCTCTTGTGTCTTCCTTTGAAAAACACTAATGTGCATGACTCTCCCCTTCTGCAGTATAGCAGTTCCTATGTTCAGGGCTGGAAAGCATTTCCTGATGCTGTTGAACATTTTGACATTAGAAAGGACCAAAATAAGATACAGATACTGAGATGCTGAGCTGTGAGGGAAACGGGGACAATGTGGAGGACACATTTCTCACAGGTGATGATTGACATTTTTGCATTTTTACTTGAAAATTAAATCTTTCATTTGGTTTGGTTTTACTAAGACTGTTATGCAGGTAACTGGGAAACCAAGTAAACTGCAGGATGATTAGATAAGTGATGTCTGGTCTGTTTCCATTAATTCAGGACTTTTGATCCTGTAGTTGTTACCTATCATGGACAAAACAAAATCTGTTACAGGACTTAATACAACTCTTACGTTTTGCTAGCTTAAACTTGCACATCTAAGTGTAAAGAGACTCTAGAACAGACTCCAGTGAAGTGCTCTGAAGAGAAAGATGGGGATGCAATTCTGTGCTTAACAAGAAGCAAGCAAGACCACACAGATCAAAGATACACAAAACACATAAGGTCACTGAGGAGGACTCCTGCTAGACTGCTGCTTTACATGGACCAGGCTAACCAGACGTGGAAGTTATTTTCAAGCATGTAATTACCATCCAGCAACAGATTTGCTACTTGCTTTTCTGATAGGAATAACCAGTAAGTTAGCACCAATATAAAAAAGTATTTTGTCAGGTCCAACAGGCACACAAAAAAAAACCAATAAACCAAAACCACCTACAAAAAGGAGAAATAAGACAAATTTTTGTAGGAACTTATCAGAACTGCTATAGAGAAATGAAAGGAGATGATACTAGTGAAAGCAGACAAATTAAGACTACCTTGTTTGACACGTATTTAATGCCTCTGTTCACAACATTGTCCCTAAGGCAGAATCAGGCACAGCCATCCAGGACAGAGCTGTTCCCTGAAGGATGCAAAGGAGACAGATTGCTTATTCAAGCAGCCTCCTGTCACTTGCAATTCAAAGCACCGCTTTACTTTCTGAGGTCGCTCAGAACTCTCTTGTGACTGAAGTCATAACTTCAATTTATTTATTCCATATCCTGTTTACTAAGTCAGCATGCTAACCTTTCACTGCATCACATGGCTTCTTTTCTACACTACAACAAATCAGCCCTTCTACTTATGTCTTTGTAAGCACATTGTCAAGATTTGTTCCACTTCAACACCAAAGCTAAGTGCTGACCTTGTGGCCTGCAAGCAAGATATCACTGTAGCAACTTGATGCTCTGGAGATACTGTATGGTTTTCCTTCTCCTCCTCCTTACTGTTCTGCCCTCCTGCCAGAAGTTGACTTTACAGGAGAGTGATTCCTTTTGAGAGGACACAGGGCTGCCACTATTGTCCTGACTCGGCACACTCCAAACAAAACAAGGACCAACCACACAAAGAGACATCTGTAATGCTTTCTGCAGAACACAAAATAAACAGTGAAGCTGGCCTGGTAGCAGCAACACAGCCCAGGCCTTTGCTCTACGTTTGGCAGGAGCTGCTGCCATGCCTGCATAGGAAGGAAATGTTTTCTTTTCACCAAACCTCTGCCACATCCAAGAACCCCAATGATACGACACAGGAGCTGACTTGAGAAGTGGATGAAGCCTGTTAAGATTTTACTTTTAGAAAATAGCCAGTATTCTCCCAATGCAGTATACACAGATTTTTCTAGGTTCCTAACAACCTAGATGTGACTATTACACCTCGAGTAATACAGAAACCAAGATCCTGAGTTGAACTAATTTGAAGATAAATGTCTTACTCGGAAACAGGAAACTGCAGAATTAACCAAGGTCTGTATCACAAACCAACTTCAAACATGTAAAACAAAATCACCAAATGAAGGATTTAATCACAGAAACTGTGATTAAAAAAAGCCATGATTCTTGTTCTCAGAAATTCATGATGAGGCACTGTACACTAAAATGCAGGATGCTGTTATATAACCAAGCATCTGGGGAGATTAACCCCATTTAAAAAAACAGTTCTCTGGGAAAAGCAGCTATTTACTAGAACAAGGATGATGGCAGAATAAGCTACCAGATTTGTGCAGCTGAGTCAAGTTGGATGTTTGGAAGAACATCCAGAACAACAGAAACGTTTACCTTGCATCTCCTAAGAGATGCACAGTAGAAAGCTCCCACTAATTTCCCACCAAAGATACAGAGCAGTATGTTTATAGAGGGAGGACTCAAATGACCTGGAACATTCAGGAATGTTTCTTCACAGTACCTAAGGAAAGGAATTCAGAGAAGCCACATAGGAGAGTGTCCTGAGCAACATCGTGAATACGAACAATGGCAGCTGTGGGCAACAACAGGGAGACAAGAGGCCAGGAGGAAGATACAGCCAAGCCAAGGGCTGAGTGAAAAACCCTTTGGCTGAGCTGGAGATAAACACTGTGCTGGGGTTCTCTTCCTATGTTGCAAAGCTATCCTCCCACTACCTATAGTCACTTCAACCCTCAATCTCAACACACACTTAACTGATTTCTGTACTACAGCTCTATTTCACCAGTCTGAAATTCAACATAATTAAAACAGCTAAAGCTTTTCCTGACAGTTTTCTTGCATTCAAACACATGTGCTCATTCTTCCAACTATAAAGCATCATTACTACTTGCAAGAAGTCTGCTCCCTGCACTAAACAGAATTGCTTAACTGGTTTATAAAGCATTCACTGTAACTGCTTTTGGGCACAAACAAAGCAATCTTTTTATTTTTTCCTCAGTTAAGTGTCAGAAGTGTCAGAAGTATCCATTAGCACAGAATCTGTCCAAGAAGAATTCTGTTGTATTGCTGTTACTACAGGAAAGACAAGAAAAGTAATCTCAGACAAGGACATATGACTTGGCAGACATGTGAAGCAGAGATATCAGCCTAATATTCCAAGAACAAACGTAACAGTGCCAGCAAGCTGACAGCTACAGTTCATGTGCATCTGCTGCTTCCCATGAACTCCACTTTGCTGAAGTGTGAAGTTAGACACTTAACAATTCTATCAAGTTAAGGCATTAAAGAAAAAACTCAGCACTCTGAACCCATATTAAAAAACCCCAACCTTTAATACGTTTTTTTCCAAGATCTAATATATAAACGCAATGGTAATAATGCACTCTTCCTTTGTAAGCTTGGATGAAATATATTGAAGTCCACTTTTCGCACATTACATAAATAATCGTCTAAGGCAACCTAGAAAAGAAGAAGAAAGCTTAATCCATATGGTGCACACAACAAAATGGGCATTAAGTTTAAAAAGCAATACATGAAACCAAATGAGGAACTGCAAAAAGGCTTGATGATTCGCCTGTTTCATTAAGCAGTAGCATAACCATCACATTTAAAGGATATATAAAAGGCAGGATTTGTGAAGAGAAGCATTATCCTGTATTAGACCAAACAGCAAATTTTAAAAATAGACAAGATTTCTGGGCCCCTGCACCAGAATAATGGTCTACAAATATGCAAACATCTTGGGCACGACGATGTAGTTAAAGAAGGATTAGAAGTACTGATAAAAACCATGAGGTTCCACAAGCAAGCATAATGATTTTCACAAGTTTTAGGGATTACATACTCCCCCCAACCAGACACATGAAGCATTAGTTAACCATGCTTAATTTGATACTCTTCATAAACATACTAGCACAGAAATGAGTCCATCACTTAAAGAGTGCATGATATCACACCCACCGTACAGAAAAAAGCAGGATATGCCTTCACAGGAACTTTCTTACTGAAAGACCTAGCCTGAAAGTAAATGGGGTAAGGTGGGAGAAAGAAAAACAAAACCAAACATACTTATCAGGAGAACTTAACATTTCACATTAAACATCAAGTACTATATGTAAAGGTTAGAGGCAACAAAGTGCATTACGAGCTTCATCCCTCTTTATTTTGATATACTGAAACTATGATTTTTCATTATGTGCAAGCCAGCACCATCCCTTGCTGCATACTAAAGGAATTACACAGAAAGTATGCAATGCTGGGAGAGTCCTGCTAAAATTCTTACATGGTTTGACAACCTTACAGTTTACATATAATAAACCAGTGTAAATTAGAATCCCTTGTTCCAACAAACTTCCATGTTACTTCTGATTTAATAAATACAGTTTAACCCTCCTCTCCTCGGTAAATTGAGTCCATAATGATCTAGCATAAATGAGAGAAATTTAAAAAGCCAAAGGTGTGATGCTTAAGAGAAAGAGGTGGAACATGTAAACGTATATGCAGGCTTCTGAAGGGATCACTGGGGGACTGACAGAGCACTTTTACTATATGCTTTAATTCTAATAAACCACACAATTCCTGAAGAAAACTGCAATCATCATTATCTTGTTTTGCCCTCTGCTGGTCGTCAGTCGCAGTATCAAGAAGAGCTGACCTCACTTCAGAAACGTCTCTCCACGTAAGTGCCACATTACTACAATATGCTTCATGTAATATTGCTGAGACTTAATTGAGCGTGTGAGGATTTTATTTCTTCTGACTGTGAAATGGGGCTGGTAACTGTTAGCCTCATCCTCCAAAATATGTGGTCTGTGTTACAAATACTGAGATTGTTGAAACCTCTGCAAGTTTAAACTTTACCCTACGCAGCAACTCCAACTAAGACAGAGGGTAAATGGCTGAGAAGACCCTGAGGCAAAACAAGATGGTGATTTTATACAGGAGAATAGATGCATTCAAAGGCAGCGGCCCATTACATTCACCTAAAGTCCTAAAATACCCAGCAAATGTTGCCAGCAAAAGCCTATTTCATCCACCAGGGGAGAAAGTACCTTTATCCTTGTATTACCAAAGACCATCCGATTACCAAGGAGGTTAATACCCTGTTATTACTGCCAGTTATTGCCAGTTCAAGTGGTTTGAACACTCTAGAGCTCTTGCACTGTCAGTTATTCTTCACTGATGATGCTGGAGGCTGGAAGCAAGTATTCAGACAGGATTTTTCTTATTTTAACTAAGATGATAGAACCCATCCATCAAAAAAAAAAAAAAAGGGGGGGGGGGGTTGCCAAGATCAACATTCAGCAAAATAAAATGCTAATGTTGCCCTGATCTGCTTTCCTTCTGTTTATACTTTTTCTGTGTAGTCTCCAATTATATGATCACATTGCATATTTTCCATAGGGCCCTCCCAGTGCAAAACATGGGCAGGGCTCTAGGAATGGAGTGGGAAGAAAGGGGGCAAGGTTCTGCCTGTTCTCTTCAGCAGCTGGTTTGGCATGTTAGGAGCCAGGGCAACAACACACTAGAAATTATCAAATTATCTGAAAGGCTCTGAAGAACTGAATTCTCTCCCTGCTTCTGCCCCAAGTTTCCATGCAATACCATCAACCAAATCTTAAACATCTGGACAATAAATACACACTGCTCCTTTTCCATGCCTCCCATCCCTAATATGAAGCGTTCCAGAACAGGCACTGGCATTTTTGTAAGCCACAACTGCAATCAAAGTCAATGGGTTTTACACACTGTTCATTATGGGTTGAAGGATGGGCAAAAAAAAAAAGACATATAGTGGACTGCATTTTCCTCAACTCTGTTCCCTTCTTCTAAGTGGAATAAACAGTTTCCTTGAGCATGTGACAACAAAAACAGAGGCACTGGGTGAAACAACATGAACAGAAATGCATTATATGCAAATTATAAATAGTCTGTATTAAAAATAAAGCCCAAGGCTATATAATATTAACAAAAAATAAAAACATTAATCAACTAATTAATCACCGAGGGAAGAAACCAGGCATGCCTCATCTTACCTTCAGAAAAATCAAGAAGGGCCCTTCTATCTCTACTGCATAAAATACTGTGATCACAGCTCAATGCTGTAATTAAGGATTACAGAAATGTTGTAAATGGAGAGATAAATCTGGCATTTCTTTACTTTGAAGTGGTATCTTTTCAGATTGGAAGCATGGAGTGCACATGTAGCTGTAGACATAAACTCTTTACAGTACTTCTTGCAAGTTTTCTTTTCCATATAAAGGCAGACACAGTATTGCTCACAAAACATTCTTTTGCTTTTGTATTATGCACCAACAAGCAATTCAGAATGTAGCTAAAATAAGAGCATAAAAGAAAAATAGAGCAGGACTCTGCAGTTCTTCAGGAATCATTATGCACTGTTCCAAGCAAATAAAGTTTTTCTTAATTCACTTGGATGCGAGCCAGGAAAGAAATAAACAGAAAGCACCTTTCCCAACATAGCTTCGAGCATGGCTGGTCATGTTAGGGAATGAATCCTTGCTCCCACAGACACTAACAGCAGTTAAAGGCAACGCGCTCTGCTTTCCTGGCAGCCATTCCCCGGTGCTGTGAAATACCATATGCAGAAGTACTTTCTATGGTGCTGATCCCATGCTGGCATAAAGCTGCATTTAGAAAAGTCTGCTTGAAGTTTCTCTCCCAGTAATAAGGCTTTTAAGCAGTATTTATACATATGCAATTGGACCTGGCTGTGAGTAAACTGCTTCCTGTACATACATGTAAGTATAATATTCTAACAGAAGTAGTTGTAATATTTAAAGGGTTTGTGTGGTGGTTTCTGCTGGTTTGATTTCTTTTTTTTAATACATTTAAACTCTCAAAGTAAGTAAAGGTAAAATATTTGAACTTAAGTACACAGCTGTAAGTCTTCTAACAACACATACGCACAATGCTTTGTGAAGCCTAGCATCAGTTATGTTTAATTAAACAAATAAAAGGGAAGGAATCTCACATGTTCTAGATGAATATGGGCCTGGCTGGCAATGTCATAAATTACATCTCTCACATTTTTCTCTTGCTTGCCTCTTATGAAATCCTCTTGTGAAACTCCATGCTAGATATAGGAAGGAAAATCAAAAAAGACAAAAACCCCTCAATAAATATCAAGTTTCCATTTTAGTTTCTCAAAATCCTGTCCCAGCAACCGAACTAATGACATGAGACTGAAACAGCCTAAATGTTTTACCACTGCCCTTTTTAATTCCACAGGCATTTTTTGGCTAGTCACTTGAGAAAAAAATATCAAGATAACAAAGAGAATAGTTAGTGCAGACTCTCTCTGCGTGAACTTGTCCCCTGAAGGCTCTGTGGTCAGATAACCAACTCAGATTTTAAAGTTTTGTGAATTTACATCAGTTTAGATGCTCAATTTTTAAAACCAGAACCCAAGAATCAGTATTAGGCAGAAGAAAGCCAGTAACAGCTAACACAGAAGCCACCTGGCTTAGGAGGCAAGTCATTATCTTAGGATCGCTGTGCACATCCAAGCCTGCCAAAAACAAAACCCAACCTAAAAAACCCCAACAAAACCAACCAACCAAAACTAAACCCAAACCCACTGCCAAAACCGAACCAAAGAACCAGAACCACCAAAAACCCCACCCCCCGAAAAAAATAACCAACCCCAGACTTATTCTTTGATCACAGTCTTTGATCGGTCTAAGACATAATATGGTGTATCACAGCTGCACCAGTTGCCTGTTCTCAGCCACACTCAGGCATATGAAAGCTGTACAGAGCCAGACAGGTAGGCTTCAAAGGAGGTAGAGACTCCAGTAGAACTCTGTGACGCTTGCCAGCAGCTGAAATGCTTACAGGATGCTCAGTCTGCACAGAAGGGATGCAAGCTGTTTTTACAGTTTCACTGTAAAACACCTTCCGTGGCAAGCAATGACTGTGAATTTTCAAGCTATGTTTGACAAACTAAATACTTGGAAGGCCTTCCATAGCATCCAGTTCCAGAATGGCTGAAAGCAGGGTGCTGCTCCTTTCTCCTAACCCTGACCTATATTAGTATCTATGTTTTTGCAACTACCTGAACTACTCAACTTCAAATCAAAACTTTCAATTGTATTGAAATGATAATCAGAAAATACTACCACAAATGGCTTAAGCAGCACCATAATTATATATATTTTGGTTAAAAATAAAAAGAACAGCATTAATGTTTAAAGACTGCAGATGAAGGAGTAACAGCTGAGATACCTACAGATGTAGCCAGAGAACATTAATTAAACATTTTAATCTTTAATCCCATTTTACCCAAATTGTAAGACCTGCTAAATTCCAGTGCAAATTAGGTGTACAGTCTGAACTGCAGGATTTGCAGGACTACACTGTCTTATACAGCAATATATGGAATGTATGCTTATAACTCTCACATATGTAACAAAAAAAAACAAACCCAACCAAGCCCCAAAAAACACCCAAATCCACCAGCACATTTATGAAACGATAGCAAAGAGAAACCCGAGGATGTGGTTCAGAAGTAGGATTTCTCACAGTGCTTCCTTCATGGGGATAGGAAAAGAAAAAAGACAAAAACAAAATAAAGCAAAGCAACAACAACAGCAAAAAGGCACCTTTCCATATGTGTACTTCTACACATTGATCTTCTACACGTTTTGTTCCTGGCCTAATAATTTATGATCTCATACCTAGCATTGAGACACCAAGTTAGAAACACTATCCTGTGCAATTCCAGACAACTTGCTTCTCTTACCAACATACAAATGTCCATGGGAAGAAAGACCTTTTGTCTTGTACAGTGATACGGAGTGGCTCTTAAACAGGTAACTATGCCTTGTGCTTTCCCAATGTGACTGGCTGCATGGTCAGCATGGACATCCTTCACACCTAAAATTGCAGAAATAATATGTTTAGAAACACCCTGTCAGGACTTTTGAGGGGTATAGTCTTTCCTGATGTGTATCGCAGTCATATTTAAGGAAAGCTAAGTGCATTGGTCCATGATAAACTGTTCATAAATTGCCTTGAGATCTCATCTCAGAGGCGCAAAGCAGAAGGCAAACTCACTGACTTCCACATTCAGGAGCAAGATACCTCTTAGCTTGTTGCAGTTTCTGCAAAGGGTATACTTAGCAGAGTAGCACCGATTCAGATGCAACACATCAGTACACATACATACACATGTTCATTGTCATGTCTTTTCCCAGGATAACAGCATTCCAAGAACAGTTTTTTCTGCCAGAAAAATAATTCAAGTGTGAGATCCCTGGCAAGCATTAATGCTTACAGCATGGCTTCATGATTAGCTGCAGCCAATTCAGCAGTATACTGAAGCCCAAGAGAATGGTTCTTCACTTATGCCCCCTGCTCCAAACCTGTATTTCTGCTGCCTCTCTTGTGCTGTCATGGGCAATGAGGCAGTAGCATGGCAAACTGAATCTGATCACCAAAGCAACTGAACATTTCTTCAGTCAGATGTTCAGAAAGAGACTTGCAACATTTAACTGATTTCATACTATGGAAGTGAACATCAGATGTTAAGAGAGAGGTTCCTCATTTCTTCCAAAAAAGAATGTGCTCACCATATCTCTCTTTCTACTTGTCTCTCTTTTTCACTTTTCAAGCTGTTTTAACCTCAGCATTGGCCTTCCATTGGACTACTCTGATAAGGAAGAGGAATATATAGCTACTATAATACTAAATACTACTAAATAATAATAATTCTCACCCTTCTTTTATATCTGAAGTCATACAGGGAGTAAGACTTCTGTAATGCAACAGACACCTAAAGGAACCTTACCTTTTTCTCCATTGCAAACAAACAGTCCTTTCCCCTTCTGTGACTCTTCTATTAGACATGACACAGATACTAGCTCTTAACCACAAGGGTCCTATCATCTTTGTTGCATTTTTTCTAGCTATTCAATCATTGAGAGTTAACCTATTTTCAGGAAGAGGAGAGGATTCAGATCCAAATGTACATCAACAGCAAGGAAAGTTGGAAGTCAGCTGTTTCAAGATAACCAGTGTGTATCACTGCAATATAGAACAACAGCTGCAGAATAAACTACAGCACTTCGCGTTCTGATAAGTGGGACAATCAGAAAACATGGTGCAGAGCTGAATTTACCACAAGGAGCAAGAAAAGAGAAAACAAAGTAACAAACAAGATAGCAGTAGGAAGCTGCACTTCAATGAGCTTTCCTCTGAGCAGCTTCTAAGGAAAGTACAGAGTTCTAGGACAGGTGTGGTGCGATTCCAGATTTATGGTTTAGCATTCAAAAGATATCTGAAGTATCATCTAAGACAACTTCTACTGAAATTAAACTCCAGTGGAAAAACAGCAGGCTTTTCATAAACACCAGTAAATATTGTACCTGCACCTGGAGTCACCCACAAAATTCAAAAGAGGAAAATGCCTACCCAGCATTTCCAAGGTGAGGTACAAGAGAGCACTCTGAGTGTTCTCAGCATACTTCTCAAGCTCCTGGATGTTACGGTATGCCCTGTCATCCAAATTCTTCTCCTGTAATATGAACACAGAACTTCAGTAAAACGTAAATAGAACTGCTATTTGCACAAGTTTATTACTACAGTCATGACAGCCTAATTCACTATTAGACTAAAAAAAGGACAAAATTAAGAGATAGAAAAAGAGCATAAAATTAGACATAAGTACTTATAGCAAGTCTAACATACCAAAGTAACTACATGCAACTGCAGCCAAGTGTAGTTACTGGAGCAAATATAATTTTTTGCAATAATAAGAAATCAGAATTCTTCATAAAAAAAAAGATACAGCCAGAACAAAACATCGTATGACATTCTTACGGTATGGGGTTGCCAATTTTAATACTTAATTTTCATCAGAAGCACAGAGAAATTTAGATAAATAGGAATGTATTTCTTAAAACATGCACTGAAATCAATCCATCAAATACACACAAGTTTCAAAGTCTCATGCAAATACACCTAAAACCATAACATCCTCCATCATTCTTCCTGTCCTAGTGGCTCTTATTAAAACATACCAGTCTTACAATTAAAAAACCCCTCTGAAACAGGAATGACACTCCACAAGTAACTGACCATCAATCTTCTCAAGGCATAACTTCATGAGACACTAGCTTTAGCAGCTAAAGCTAGCTTGAGAAATCCCTGCCCTCAGCTATTCATTCTCGCCCTTTCAAGCACCACTGTACCAGTGAAACTATTCCTCTCAGGTTTTTTCCCAGAAAAAGGGCGGACATTTTCAAATGAATGTGATTGGAATGCTCTTATTTACAGCATTGCTTAGAGAAAACTCCACAGCCACGTATGGTGGAAAGGTTCAGACGGGTCATTTAATTTTTGAGATTTCATACCCATGACTCACCACTACAGAAGGTTATCCAGGGGCAAAATTGACATTGAAAAGTCAACAAAAGTGAGGAAGAATAAGATGATGCCAATGCAATGTAGTTTTCCAAAATTCTTAACAGTTGCATGTAGAGACCTTACTACTTAATCCTGTAGGATGGAACTTCCCTCACTTACGTACAGAAAGGTATCTGTGTAATTCCCAACAGATTACCTCTAGGGGTAACCATTTGAAATCAGGTACAGAGACCAGCAACAGAAAACATGAGCACAGATATTACCAGAGCAGAGAACAAGAAAATGTGGACTCACAGCCTACATCTATTTTAAAGCAAAAATAAACAAAGGATTCTATTAGCTGTTTTGGCTAGAAAGGACAGAAATTATGAGCAGGGGTATCAAAAAGGAAATACAGCAGTACCATTCCTAAAGAGAAATACTACTGTCTGGAAAAGAGTAACTACTTAAGCTTTTGTTTTACACACAAACACACAAAAATAAGAGGGAAAAACCAAACTATGACTAAAACCAGAATCAGACTTTGAATGGTAAACACTTACTCTTTCATCAATGATCCTCATAAACCACATTTTAGTCAAGTTATGCCTCTTCACAGCCTGAAAATGATCAAATAAAACATCCGTATTAATGTATAGAAAGTGATGATAGGAGTACGCTCTGAATGAAGGCTGAAATGTATTTTAGATAATACTTTTCTTACAAGGATTGTATTTACTGGATTAAATCGAAGTGGAAAGTTAGAATTTTCTTCAAATACAAAGATTTTCAACTGGCATTTGTTACAAAGCTGTTGCACACAAAAAATGCTGGCCCCCAAGCCAGCTAAGTGAAAGCATCTATTTAAAAATAGCTTTTGAAAGTCATTTATTCTTTTATGATACATTTCCACAAAATATTTGCAGATAATTATGTTCACTTTCAAAAGAGTACACAGGTTCCTTGGGAGTCAAGCAATAAGAAGACTTCACCTGTAAATGTTCGAGAAAACATCAGTACAACATACCAATATATAGTGCAAAGACAGCATCCTCATCAAGTAACACAATGAATATTATGGGTTTATTTAAAAAAGTATCCCACAGCATCTCATAATTCCACATTCTTCTTTGGCTCTGATCTTGTATTTGACTTCCTTCCTATACCATTTCATTCTATCCAATTTACCTTCAATCCTCTTACGCAGGCTGAATTCTGCAGATCACCTTGTCAGAAAGGCTGCTATCACACATATAGATACGTATAAACAAAATTTATGTAGCAGATTTCTCACAATCTCAGTCTCTACAGCTCACTTTAAACTTCTTCTTTATATCCATTATATTTGCAAATATTTTTTCAAGGTTTGTCAAGGCTAGATCTTCTTGTAGATTCAAGCAAATCTGCTTGAGGAAGCATTTGGTACGTGAAAAGGCTAATTTTAAGTTACAACTACAAGCATCCATTGTGCTTCTCACTTGTCTTGAGCATTATTTTGTAAATTAAATCCTTGAAACAGTCACAGGTCAAGACTTGAAGCACCAAACTGAGTTCTCCTAAGTTTCCTGATTTGTAACATTAGATTTATTTTGAGCTACCTTCACTCAAACACACAGGTCCTCATTTTTCAAGTTCCAGCAATTGGCTTCTTCCACTGAAATGGTGAATTAGGCCTCATTCTTCATGTTAAAAACGGACAGATAAGACCAAGTATCATACAGTTGTTACATAAGTTTATATTAAAGTCGTTGAGAGATGAGCTATTATTAATCCTAGAAATACTATTAAAGGCTATTTATACACTTCACTAGTGCATAAAACTCTTGGAATCCAAATGTGAGTATTCTGGGATATACAAAACTTCAGGAACACATTTAACGTGACAAATTAGTATTTATTCTGGAAATTCAAAATTGTCCTCACAGAAACTCAACAGCATGAAAACAGTGATAAAATCTGATGTGCTAAATTCCATTAATGGCTCTGCAATACTTGGGAGCTCAGGTGTCTTTCCAAATCTTTATTTCTAAGAACTGCAATGACACTCTGGAACATTTGTGAAGCCATGCTCTTCAAACAGGTCATTCCTGGGGTATTTGCTGAAACGTAGAAATAAAATCACATCTTGAGTGCAAAGGTCACCACATCAGGTTGGACTGTTAGTTCGCTCCAGCACTCAGCAGCATTCGGAGCTACCAGAGCTCCTAGAAACACTTTCTGAATTATTTCCAGGTATCTCCTTTCACAACCAGTTCTGTTTGGATTGTCTTATATTGGTTTTCCTTTAGGGAAATGATATGTGAAGTGAAATCTTACCAGAGAGGGGCCAATTCTTTCTTCCACTTCAAAATCAATTTTCTGTTTTGTGAGAAAGGAGTATGACTGGTAGTCTTAGCTGTTGGGAAGGGCTGCAATTGATACCTCAATAGAAGAATGATTCCCATCTAAATGTTGTACTGGTTTTGGCTGGGATAGAATTAGATTTCTTCATAGCAGCTTATATGGGGCAATGTTCTGGATTTGTGCTGAAAACGGGGTTGATAGCACACTGACATTTCCTCACTGCTGAGCAGTGGTTACACAGCGTCAAGGCCTTTTGGGCTGCTCACACCGCCCCACCAGCAAGCAGGCTGGGGGTGTACAAGAATCTGGGAGGCAACACAGCTGGGACAGCTGAGCCTGACTGACCAAAGGTGTATTCCATACCATATGACATCATGCTCAGCAATTAAACTGGGAGGGAGGTTGGCCAGGGCAGGGCCTCTACTCAGAGACTGGTTGGGCATTAAAACACACACCCCACATTGATGCACACACAAGCAGCCTGAAATTAAAACTGGTCCAAAGAATATATACAATCATATCCAAAACAACTTGTACCTAAGCCACTCAATTAGACCACTACATGAGTGGGTATCTTCAGAAATAAAAATAAATTAAGCTACAGTAAAGCAAGTTCCTCCTTGGAAAGGAGACAAAACCATTTCGGGAGAAAACAGTCTTCTTCCTGGGAAGCTTGCCATGTGCTGGAAGAGAGACAGAAAGAAGGAAATAAAAAGCAAAGGCACAGAAAGATTGACATGCCAAATGACCAAATCTGCATTTTAATGCCTGCATTAAAATACCACCCTAGGTGCATCTTCAACTCCCACAAACCCATAAAAAGGTTCACAACATTTGCCACTCTTCAGTCTAACTGTATGAGCTGGAGACACCTATGAATAGTTCTGCTCCTCCTAAAAGTGACTGCAACAAGTGTTTTATTTTACTTTTTTGCTTTACTGATGTTTTCTCCTAGTCAAACAAAGTGTATCTTGTTAAAATCCCAATTTAATCTAAACATGAGTGTTGACAGACAGGAACAAATGCTCACTTATGCTTTATTTCACATTTGAAGGAGGAAAAGTCAGGGAGAGGCCACATTTTCAGCACTGCCAAAATCATTGAAAGAGGATTTGAAAAGGCCTCATTTCTGTGGTCTCAGAGGTGGAGCAGCGTGGATATGAGATGGTCTAATCCCACAGGAACTGTGTTGTTCTAATCCAGCATTACAGTAAGTGTCCTGCTTTTCCCAGGATTTTAACAGAAACAACGCAGATGAATAGTTGGGTGAAGACCAGACATTTCACTGCCTGCTTTTCAGGAGGCCCATAAACCTACCTACAGGGTCTATGTTAACTGTATTCAGCTATTGAGATCTACACAAAGAGCAGCTTTTCCTGTTCAGGAGCTCAGAGATCTTTAATTTAAATGCAAGTTCTGGTCTTATAGAGGCCTTATGGTATCTGCTCGTTTCAAAGGTTCTAAGACTTGCTGGGCCCTAAGATAACAAGTTAGCAATGTATGGAATTTCCATCCATGAGGAAATTAAAAACTTAACTCAGTGTGACCCTGACAACCTGATCTAAGTTTGATGTTACCTTCAAGTGTCAAGTTGGACTAGATGACAAGGGAGTCCAACCAACTACATTATTATGTGATTCTGTATCAGCATCAAGGTAAAATCCACTTACGCTGCCTTCAGACCTTCAATCATCCATCAGACATACCAATGATGGTCCTAACTAGAAACAAAAATTTTGGGTGAAAGCCTCTGTTTCTTCGGCCATGACCAGCAGAGGAACAGATCTACAGATGTACAGATCTACAGATGAGTTACGTTCCAGTGCCTGCAAAACTCAGGCACCTTGGCAAAAAGAAACTGTTAAGTTCACAAGTACATTCCCTGTTACTCAATGCATTAAGTTCACAAGTACATTCTGCTACACAATTCACACAAAAGGATCTGTGCAAAACATAATACACAAACAGAAGTCATCGAGCAACTCTTGATGGGATGAGAAGACTGTATTAAGAGCCTCCCTACTACCCAGTAACTTCATATTAAACTCTTGAGCTTTTCCTCATACCCTACTTGCTACTTCAACCTCTGTGCTTAGCCTCTTATCTTTTTGTACAGCTTAATCTCTTCAGGTAGGACTAGCAGTGGCTCAGAAAAGTATACTTATGCACTTCACTTTGTATCAGTTTATAGTTTATCACAATTTACTCTGTCCTTCATCTAAACAGAAGAGAAAAAAGCAGATGGTTCACAGAAGTCTGACCCTCCAACTAGGTCTTAAATACCCTTCTTCTTCAACTCTGCTCTTTGGTTGTAGGCAACTTACAATATCAGACACAGACACAAGCACAATTTACATTATCTGTTTTATATAAAATAATGCTGTTAACTATGCAACACAGTACACACAAAAAGATGTCATCATATCTCACAGTAATATTTTAGTTAAGTGAACTGTAGGGCAATAAAGGTGTACTTTACCCTCCACAGTTCCATAGCAATCGGCTGATGTGGTGGGTTATCACAGTATATGCCTTCCACAGCATCCCTCCAGAACTGCATTCGCATCAGACCGGTAGTCTTCTGAGTTATGGAGTCTTTAATCTGGAAAGGATACATCTAGAGTGAAATTCAGCATCTTTAAGGCACCTGGCCTATCTACACAGTAAGAGAGACACAGCACAGCCAAAATCAGCAGGGAAAATGCTCTGTTCTGAATTCACAATTATCCACAGAATCATTAGGATTGGAACGGACCTCTGGAGATCATCCAGTCCACCCCCCTGCCAAGGCAGGGCCACCTACAGCAGGTTACACAGGAACATGTCCAGGTGAGTTTTGAATCTCTCCAGAGAGGGAGACTTCACAACCCCCCTGGTCAAGCCTGTTCCAGTGCTCTGCCACCCCCAACATAAAGAAATTCTTCCTCATGTTGAGGTGAAACTTCCTGTGTTTTAGTTTATGGCCATTGTTCCTCATCCCTTTGCTGGGCACCACTGTAAAGAGTCTGGCACCATCTTCTTGGCACCAGCCTTTAAGATATTTATATGCATTCATAAGATCCCCTCTCAGTCTTCTCTTCTCTACGCTAAACAGGCACAGCTCCCACAATCTCTTCTCACAAGAGAGATGCTCCAGACCCCTGATCATGCTTGTGGCCCTGCTTTCCTCATAAAGCATATAAAACTACACAGTAAAAAAATCTTCACTCCACCTGACTTTGAAGCCCATGGAGGTTAAGTCCTGTGTGACCCTCACCTTAGCTGTCTTCCCAGAAGGAAAAGAAGCAGCGGTAACAGCAGTGAGGGTGGGCAGCGCAATTGGTTGCCAGCACAGCCCACAGAAGTTGTTCAGGGGCTCTGCTTGTTCAGCACATTTCTTGGACCACTCCTTTCTGGCAAGCATTACCAACTTTCCTGGTTGCACTGGCAGTTTCTGGCCACCTGTACATTCTGTTACATGTGGCCACCTGGCAAAGGGGAGAGACTGGAGCCACGTCCCTCCCGCAACTCTCTAATGACAAACTTCCCTCCCCACAGCCTTTGCATCATGTAGCTGTTGCCAACTGATTATATCATCCAACTTTTTGACAGAACTTCTACAGATAAGATTTAGCTGCACTTAATTGATTGAGTCACTGCATTTGGAGCCAGGACATAGATGCAATCATGTAAAAGCATCAAGGACCACAGCCTGTTTGTTATCATTCAATTTTAAAACGCATGATGAAGAGGAAAGTCAGCAAAACTATATACATAAACAAACCAAATTGGGGAAGGCTGGCTACTTTCCATGGGCCATTCAAAATTAGAGGTTTGTACTGCACTATTGAAACTGTCATTTTACACTTTCAGAGTTCACAAATGTATTTTAATACCTGCCTGAGCCAGTTCCACATTGAAGGCTCTCAAGGCAAAAGCAGAGGTTCGAGATTCCGCAGGCAAGAGCAGAGAACACAGAAACCCTTCATAGTCACGTTTTCTGTGAAAGGATGAAATAAATACAGATATTACTTATAGGTCTATGTAAATCGGATGTGGTGTGGCTTAGCACTGAACTCCTAAAATAATAGCAAAAAGTTACAGTTCAAAACTCTGACTTTGCAAAAGTAGCAGCTTTTAAGCTTATTTTAAAATAAGACAAACTCCAAGAGAGAGAGGATGCTGCCTGAACAACCTGTGCACCTCTCAAATCCAGATCTCCATATATGTGGCTAAAGGCATGGAACGAGGCTGTGGCATATCTGCAAATAGAATCCAGATTGTCCAACTTCCAGACTTCTGTTCCAAACATGAAACCACATTTCTTTAAAAGCTTGTGCTTTGGAGCTTGGCAGAAGAGCGCTTGCTTAACCAGTAAGGTTTTGTATATTGGCAACTATATTCAAAACATAAGCACTCTGGGTCTTGTCAGATTCACCACAGATAACTGGTTGCCAGTCTAGAGTGATATGCCTTTGCTTGGCCACTTGGGTGTGCCATTAAATTAAAAACAATCACAGTGCACAGATCATGGATTGTGAAACCATACATAACCATAGCTAACGAAGACACTTGGTCACCTCTGGAAAGCTGAATTGTGTGTTTTGAACAACATTTTGGTGTACTTTGATAAGCCTGTAACCTGATTCCTCATTAGAACAAGACCAGCAACTCAAAGTCTCACTTTGAGAGTGCAGAAGCAGGTGCCAAGGAAAAGACATTTACTTGTTTTCATGAAGTCCGCTGTTCTTGCATGTACTCGTACTTCTTTTGAACATGAGCTTAAAACAGCAAGGTCAAACTAAAACCACAGGTTATTAGGGTTGCTACTTTTAGCATCAAACAAAGAGGATCTGAGATTTAACAGCAGTTCTTACCCCTACAATATGCAGCAGCTGACAACCAGCAGATGCTTTAGAGTTTTCACAACAGTTGTGAAACTCGTTTCAGAGCTCCATGCAAATACAGAAGCATCAACAAAAAACTTACATCTATTAATTCTAGCAGGCTGTAAAGATCACCTTCATATCAAAGAACAGATGCGTTAAACCTCCCTCAAGACACTTTCTGAAAAGTATTACCAGCTCAAAACCTAGTACGTTTTTCAAGGCTGACTGCAGTAATACTGTATTGCCCACCCTGGGCAGAGCTGCAACATTTACAGACACATTTCCCAAGTCCCAGTTACATACTTTGCCTGGGTTATTCAAACACAAAACCACCTCTACTTCCAGAAAGGAAACAAAGAAACATATCACACAAAGAATACAGCAGCACAATAGAGAAATTTGTCTTCCCTACAGTAATGGTGTTGGCATGTTGGTTTGCTGTTTTGGTTTTCAATGACTCTAAGCTTAAAAATTAAACGTAGCAGAAAAACAGTTAAGAAAAAAAAAGGCAGAAAGAGATGTGAATTTCTTCTGGACATTAACAGCAGAAAAGCAAATCCATTAAGCCTCAGCCTGTAAAGTAAAATTTATATTATTATAGATCATGTTCTACCCCAAATCTCTTTGTGTAAGAAATGAAGAAAGGACGGAATAACCTTAAGTCTGCTATTGAGTATTTTTCAGTTTCCCTCTCAAGTAAGTACAAGTTTACCCATGAACCTACAGATCGAAGAAAAGTTGGCTATGACCATTACTGGACTTTCAGCGTAATCGGTTTCTTCCACGTTATAAACTCCACAATACCATCACGCCACAAGTTTGTCTTCCAGAGCAGACATCATAAACAGCAAGAGATAGAAACCTTACTTACTAGGGAAACACATTTTTAATCCATTAGCTTAAAGCTACATTTAAGAGTTGTTTAGCAGAAAAAGGAAAACCGAACAGAAAGGACATCTTGCATATTGAGAGAAGTGGCACAAATCTACATCATTAAATTGTAACTCAGTTGTTCAACCCAATGCGTGGGAGACTCAAATTCAGGACTGGTGAGTTACTGATGCTTGCATAGCCTCAAGCATTTTATTTCTGCTTGAAGAGCAAGTCCTTCCTCTTACTTTTTACAACGTGATTCCCATACAAGGTATCAGCTATTGTGAACAGCAGCTTCAATTAAATGATGTCAAAAGCATAACCACCTTTCATATTATTATTTTTGAATGCTTGTGTATTCTTACAAGTAGTCCTTTTTGATCTAACAAAAAAAAAAGTTTAAATTGAACTATCTCAGCTCTTGTGCCTTGGAACCTTATTATTTTGCTCACAATTGTTTGTGAAAACATTTTACCTGTATATGCTAACTTTACATGTGTATTAACTGTACACACAGCCTCTGATCTCCCCAGTAACAGGTAAACAAATGCTGGGTAGAGTAACAAGGAAAAGCAAGCTGTAATCTCAAGTTTTATTATGGAAAATGCAACCTGGCTATGCATTCTGACGCATCAGTAAAGGCCTGCTGCTTGGTGCTGCCCAGGAAATTTAAGGTTGTCCCACTCTTTCTATACATGCTTGGACGCCTCCTCCCTGCTTTGGTCAACCATCTAGAACAACTGTATATGAAGAGAAATTACTTAAGTCTTTACAAACAGACTTGTTTAACTGTCTACTTGGTACCTCTGAACTCCTGTGGACTAGAAAGCAGCTATGGGGCCCTGTATGTTGTTCACAGCCCAGAAGCCAAGCAGGTAACACTGGCTGGCCTGGAAGTGTCTGAGCTGCGCTCCGGCTCCTCTTGGAGCATTTCGGATTTGACCAAAAATGGATGCTTTTGACAACACGGGCCTCTCCCGTCCTGCA
>NW_009922420.1:0-8918 GCF_000696875.1 Nestor notabilis
AAAAATCAACAACTGTCATTACTACCTCCTGAGATCATGTTGTCTTAAACTGATCTTTTCATATAATCATGGAACGGTTTATGTTGGAAGGGACCTTCAAGCTCCTCCAGCTCCAACCCCCTGCCCCGGGCAGGGACACCTTCCACTAGAGCAGGTTGCTCCAAGCCCCTGTGTCCAACCTGGCCTTGAACACTGGATTTAAAAGTCTGAATGTGTAGCCTGTCCTGGGGGCTGAAACATGGGAGGTCTGTCACACCCATATGACTACAAAGCTACATTTGCATGCATAGTTTTTAATATTCTTTATTTAGGACAAATTCAGAATGATGTTTACATACCTTTTCTTTCACTGAAATCTTCTTGAGATCCAGTTCTGTTAGTTGGAGCAACATGAAAATCACCGAGAGCCAATAATCTGCTTGCTCCTGAAGGACAAGTTTTCACTTTGACATAAAGCACTTACCTTCATCAATCCAATATTTCATCTCAATCATCAGTTGAAATTGCATTGGCCTTAATACACTGCAACCTAAAAAGCTTTTTACCCTAAAGGATGTCAATACACTGTATAAATTCACCCTCCACCACAAGCTTAGTTTCTGCAGCAAGAGTTAATAATTGTTCAAAAGTCTCCACCTGCGTTGTTCAAAAGGTCAAGATGGGAACTTAAAATTCACCACCACATCCACTGAGACACCAAGAAAGACTACTGAAGAACTAAAAGTGTTATCTATGCTGGGATTATAGAACCATAGAATCACAGAATGGTTGGAAAGGACCTTAAGATCATCCAGTTCCAACCCCCTGCCATGGGCAGGGACACCTCACACTAGACCATGTCACCCAAGGCTCTGTCCTCGAACACTGCCAGGGATGGAGCAGTTACCACTTCTTTGGGCAACCTGTTCCAGTGCCCCACCATCCTTACAGGGAAGAACTTCTTCCTTATACCCAACCTGAACTTCCCCTGTCTAAGTTTGAACCCATTACCTCTTGTCCTATCACTACAATAAATTACACAGTAATATTACATAGCAATAACTATTATTGCTCAGCCATACTATAGGAACTGTAAAAGAGAATTTGCATTATAAATTGTCATCATACTGGCTCTTAAGTCTAAGACAATAAAAAGAATAATTAAAAGTCAAATTAAAAAGCTGACACTGACAAGTTCATGAAGGTTCCTAGTTCCCAAAGCAGAAAGGTCCTGTTAAAACAACAGAAC
This sequence comes from Nestor notabilis, assembly GCF_000696875.1. Taxonomy (NCBI): domain Eukaryota; kingdom Metazoa; phylum Chordata; class Aves; order Psittaciformes; family Psittacidae; genus Nestor; species Nestor notabilis. The sequence continues at coordinate 1,229 of NW_009922420.1, forward strand.
AGCTGTCATAAGATGATTGTTACATGTATAAGTTATTAAAACTGTAATTGAAAGGGATATGATCAGACTTTGCTTTGGGGAAGGACATGTGAACAGAAAAAGGCTTTTGGATTACAGAGGACCAGGGGCAGCCTATTTCGGGTATTATTGTCGTAGTAATGTCATTGTGGCACAACACACCATTCTCATGAAAGCCAAAACAAAACTGGCAGTTACAGGAAGAAGAAGTTAAACCCTTAATATATTTTCTTCTTTCTAACCTTGGAGATCACTGTAAAATTCACATAAAATTTAGAAACCACAGAAGTCAGGAGAGAATCATCTTCGATCACTCAGGACAAATGACAAATGCAGAGGCAAAGTCAGAACTTCCTATATTTTGCAAATGTTGTTGTTGATAAAATGGGTGTTTAATTCATTAATTCAGGAATATTATGGGAGCCACAAATAAGAACTAGTAAATCCTAAAGAAGAAAAGAAGATACAGATTCCATAGACATATGATTTTTGAAAGGAGCACTATTAAGTTCCTTTGAGCTTTTTCCAGGCACAATCAGGTACAGACCTTCAAAGCAAACAAAAAAGGAATCTTTTCCCAAGCAAAAATCATGGCATACTGTGAGTACAAATGTATAAATGGATTCACAAATGAAAGTAATAAAATTAATGGATTTACTACATGAATGTTAAACACCATGTTTCATATGCAGCTTTGGTTCAGACAAAGCTCCCAGACAAAGGCTGGTACCCGTGCCAGGGAAACCATCAATCATTGCTTCTTGTACTCACTCCCTAAAATGACCTGGCTGCTGTCAGAGATAGAAACTGAGGCTATAGGGATTCTGGTGTGATCCAAATCAGCAGGTCTAGATTCTTAGTTCGGGCTTCCTCTTACCTGTACAGGGTTCTTTAACAGATTTAAAACTCTGAGGAGAGGCAGATCTTCAATATGTTCAAGTTCACGCAGCTCAGCAATCTAATTAGTGACAGAAAGAGAGCATAAATCAGCAGCAACAGAATCCATGATAACTATGGGGGAGATAAAAGGTATTTTAATCCCTGCTTTCAAAATCTGGACATAAAAAAACCTTCATTATACTCACAAAATGGTATATATGTTAAGAGCATTCAATAAGGCACTTTGAGTCACAAAAGGCAGACAACTTGTATGTTAGCTGGAGGAGCAGCACAATACAGACAGCAATTTCAAACCACCTCCTTCATTCCAGTTCTTTCAAATGTCAAGCCCTGACACATTCAGTTTTTATGTGGCTGATGTGTTTAAGTGAGGCAATTGTGCAGTTACATTTGTGCTTCGGTTGACTAGCAAAAGAAAATCCTTCCAAGAGGAGTTTCTTTTCACTGGAGCTCAAGTTCATCCTACCTAAGTTGCAGCACTTGACTGAAAAGCATCAGCATAGTTGTCCTTGGCTGTGTGTGTCCAGAGGGTGGTGCATTCCACTTAAGATCTCCTCTATCTACAAAGGAAACCTGGCTTGGCTTGGCTGCACTCAGGCACGTCAGATAAGCATTAGAAGTTATGTTGGGTTAATCAGTTTGGGTGCCCAAAACAAAGTCACACTTGAGGCAGTATAAACCCTGAGTGAACAGTAGTAAGGTTCTCCATTACATGCATCTAATGGGATTCATGTTGCCTCATTTTAGCCATCTGTAAACTAGCTCAAATCAGTCCCTTAACCTCACTTCATCACTAGTGGAAGAGGCAGTTTCAGATGTCATTGGAGCCATGGTAGACTGGGATGAATGGCCTTCTAATGCTTGATACCTGTTCTTCTTCCACTGCTGAAAGACTGAAGTTAGAAGACTGCAGATTCTATCCCTATAATCAGTCTAAAAACATATACCTTCACCATAGCCTACGAAGTATTCATCTGGGGATAACAAGCAGCCCACCACACAACAGTTTTGACCAAGTTAAATGTCATTTGGGTGGATTTCCTAAAGAAATCCAAGCATGCCAACTGTCAGCATCTGAAAAATCACTCAACATGTATGAGAGAGACATGGTCCTGCAGATAAACCAAGCGTTTAAATCACTCTGGGTGGTATGAGCTCAAGAAATTCAGATCTTTGTGTTAATTAATTACAACTCTCTTTAAATTCTCTTTAAATTTCCTTCCTTTAGAAGGAAATGTTCAAAAACTGGTGACTCATTAGAGAGTTTCAATAACATCATTAAAAGAGGCAAATTTTGATGAGGTAAAATTAATGGCTTTACATACTAAAGAACAGTGGAAACTATGTGAGGTAATGGAAGTGGTGTTATTAGTGCTAATAGCAACCATACTATTAGGTAGTTTCCTGTCTTGTGCAATTGATGTACCTTTAAATGTCAACCTGAACACAGGGTGAGAAAAAAGAACTCCCAGTCTTGAATTAAATCCTGTAAATACATCTTGCAAGTGGGGAAAAATGACAGAAAATATTCAGTAGAGTCAACATAGCAATAATATCCTGATTTATATTTTTATTTCTGATTTTCTGAGACTTCTTATTTCACAAGCAGGTCAGGTTTTGATGTTAAAATGATTCATGAATTGACAGTCTTTTCAGTTAAGGATGCTGGAAGATCAATATCAACAATATTATGTATATATGGCTCGGGTTTCAAAACTCAAACCCAAATGAGTTTGACTGTGAAAATTCTGCTGCATAATGAAAGCTTCTTTATAATAGAGTCCATGAAGTTCTGCCCCACAGGATGTCTCCAGCTGAAAGCTCAGAAGAATCTGTGGTCATCAAATTGGGCTGAGAGATATGAGCAAAGCTTCCTGAGGCCTGGCAGTAGAAAAGCTCTGATGTAAGTAAAGATCCTCAAGAATATCCAAGCTGGAAGAGCTGCATATTCATCCCTATCTGATCCACTCAGAGGAGCACTCTTAGTTCTTTACGGATGTGAGCACTAAATACTATAGAAGTGATACCTACATAAAGATAAACCCATCTAGAGATCTTAACTAAGGCCTGAGGCGTACGGTATTGACCAACATGTGAAGCAGCATTGGAATGAAATATGAAAGGAAAAGTATAATATTTTAGAATTCATTTCTTGCAGCATTTTAAGATTTTTTGATTAAGCCTTAAAGGGATTGGGTTTTAGAAAAAAACCTGCTGCATTCTTAGAAAAAGCTGCATTTTATATATATCAGTATCAAGTATGCTACCTGGTTATCCTCTAGGTTGATCATCTCTAGTAGATCATGATCCTTCAAGCCTTCTAGACTAGTTATTTTATTGCTAGATAGGTCCAATGTCTGTAGAGTTTTCAAGCTGTCCAGCCCAGTTATCTTCTCAATCTGGTTAGAGCTCTGAGAAGAAATGAAAGGCCATAAACTGTTGATAAAGTTCTACAGATGGAAACCAACATTCCTGAGGAAGAATAGAGTTCAGTTGTTATTGAGAATCCTATTACAAATAGGCCTGTTATGCATTAGCCCCATCTTCATCTTGAGATGACATATTACAGCTTTCTACACTACTCAAGGTAAAAAGAATCAGCTATCTCCTGATTAACTTACCTTCAACTCACCTTGAAGAGCAAGAGACAACAGCACCAGAAAGAGCTCCAGCATCCTTTTAAAGCTGATCCTAGCTAAAGGATACTCGTCAGTATCCAAATTAAAATGTAGAAAATAGATATGCACATAAAATGAGAGAATATATATACATAAATACATAGAATATCCCTCTGTAATCATGGTTATATTTACACTTATGATTACAGAGTAAATAATCAAAATACGAAGGCAGAACAATACAGTAATGCCTTCTTTGGACTACTGGCAGTCTAAAAAAATATCTCTAGGATACACAAGTTTATCCTAATGCACACTAAGTATGCACAAGTGCATTAGTGAAGGCAGACTTTATTTACTGTCAGTGGCAGCAGGCACAGAAATGTTTAAAACAACCCCAAAACAAATAAACTTACCTTACTCTTAGTTTACATAAACTAACACAAGAAATGACCCAAGCTTTAGTTCATGGAGACTCTGACACAAGAAATCACAGAATGGTTTGGGTTGGAAGGGAGCTGATCTAGTTCCAACCCCTGCCACGGACAGGGACACCTTCCACTAGAGCAGGTTGCTCCAAGCCCCTGGGTCCAACCTGGCCTTGAACACTGCCAGGGATGGGGCAGCCACAGCTTCTCTGGGCACCCTATGTCAGCACCTCAGCACCCTCACAGGGAACAACTTCTTCCCAAGAGCTCATCACAGTCTCCCCTCTGGCAAGTTAAAGCCATTCGCCTTGTCCTGTCCCTACAGGCCCTTTTCCCAAGCCCCCCTCCAGGTTTCCTGGAGCCCCTTCAGGCAGTCGGAGCTGCTCTAAGGTCTCCCTGGAGCCTTCTCCATGCTGAAAAAATGACCCAAGCTTTAGTTCATCTAAACTCTAACAACACAAGCTTTTGAGAACTCATAAACAACTATCATTGTTTTCCATTCTTCCCATACAAGGCACAAGATAGAAGACCTACATTTATCACTGGATGCCAGATGGCTTCATTTGTCAGGGCCTCACAAATCATATACTCACTTCTGCTTTGAACTCCAAATAGATATAACACGCTCAAGTTCTATACTCATCTTTGTCCCAGTGGCCACACATACCCAGATGGCCTCTCAACATGATTCCTTCTGGATAACCTTGCGAGCTCTATTTTTCCATCAGCATCACCTTGTGCTGAAAGCTTAGAAGCCTCATATTCTATTAATAAATATTTAGGAACTATTGAAATAAATAAGGCAGCTGACTTTAATGTGAATCCAGTTGTCTGTCCTTGACATTTTTCCTGACTTTTAAATGTTTAATTAGGTTATTAATAGCATGGAGGCTCCTTCTTCTCCTCCTGTTCTTCGTTAGACCTCTGGTTAATAGGATACAGCTCAGAGCTTGAGCTGCAAAATGCTATGCAAGAGATGCACATAAAACCCTGTGAACAAAAGGGATTTGTGTAGAGATCTTTCTATTTTGCAAAACATAAAATTCCTAAGAGTCCGGTTCATTAGAGCCGCACTTCTTATTTTTTGCAAACATAAGCAGAATAAAGGCTTTTTTGGTATAGCTAGGCAGCATTTACAGGGTTTGATGTCTTTCTTCCAAACTTCAGACCTCACTACTCTTTCAACCTAAAAAGCTCAAGGCAAAATGGAAAAGAAAGCTGAATCAATGGGAAGAAAGGGGTTGGCTGCTCCTACGAAGAAAAGAACTGCATTTTATTCTAATGAGCAAAACAAAATGCTATGCTAAAATCTGTCTATTTACATAATTTCCACATGAGTATCTACTTTGCTAATTAAAAAAGACAAGCAGTTGTATAAATAATCGTATCAGCATGTAAGATCCCAACCTGAAGAACATGTTCGTATTAATAAGTTTTAGCTGTTAACACAACCTCCAAAGCATTTTAAAGGGCAGATAACCCATTACTAACAGAATTATTACTAGGCCTTTTAACAGATGAGGAAATCAGTGCAGACAATAGTTGAGCAACTCAGTGTAGTTTTCCCTGAAGAAAAGCTCTTCCTGTCAGCTTAGATCTTCATACTCCTACAGTCATACTCTTATTTCAGAACTTTTAGACATTATTTTGCCAATCTGAGTTAATCTTACCCACTAAAAATGAGCCAAAATCCAGTTTTATTATCACTAAGGGCATAACTGAAGGCAGCTTAGATATGAAACAGAAGTATATTAAAAATATGTTAGTGAACACTACTTGAATATATTATTCAAAGCACACTACTGTCCACCTTTAAATGTGAATATGGAAGCAGAATTAAGCACGAGAGCCAGGTCTTGATGGGTACAGACCATAGTTACTCTTTTCTGTATCAATTACTACAGAACAGATGAAAAATCTTTAAAATTTCAAAAAGATTGGAAAAGAATATTTCTATTCCTGATTAAGGATTCATTCACTTTATCTAAAATATTTATGTAGGTGCTTAAAACTGATGTAGCAAATCTGAGCATATTTCTATGTATAGGTTTTTGGTACTTAGTTTTTAAATCCCATTAAATATATTTTGAAATCATTAGTTCAAAGTGAAACCTGCTAAGAAGTAGCCTGTTGTACTTACAGAAAGCGAATAGCATTAGAAATAGGGTTTGCTTGTGTTTCTGCACAACCTCTGTATCGATGGCTCTTCCTATTACCTATCTTGAAATGATTCAGAAGAAAGCACTGACATTACTAAGGTCATTTTACAAGCATGGGGCTGAGATAAATGGGGAAGGAGACAAATGCCTTTCCAAGGCCTTTAAAATGAGTAAGATGCATGCCAACAACTGTAGGCATTGACAAAGGTCTATATTTGGGCTAGTTATCCTTGGCTATTTTCATAACCAGCAGAGAGGAATGGGCACTTCCAAGGCCTGATGCATCTTGTGTTAATGTAGACATCAGCAGATGGATCAGAATAATGAAGTATTTTAAGTGTCCATTTCTCTCCACTGACATTTGAGGCAGCAAAGAGCAGTAGCTCAGGTACAGCTGCCTGGACTGCAGCAATCTGAAGCCAGAGAAGATAAATCCCACTAAAGCATCTAGAAATATAATCTAGAAATGTTGTACTCAAACAAATCCACTCGATCTCTTGATGCAAAGCTGGCAATATAAAACTTCCCATCTCATTACAAGAACCTTAAAAGATTAGATAAAGATCCTTTAATAGTACAGCAGAATTGCATACTAGAGTTGACTTGTGTTCTAAAATGAAGGCAACTCAGTCCTCACTTCTCCTGTCTCAGCTCACTGCTGTTGTGAACACAGCTTTATGAGGAAATGTACTTACAAAAGAAATTCATCATTTGTACTGTGAGACATGCACAGTAGGTAACTTCTTACACATCACCTAAGCAACAACAAAACCTACCCAGAGTAAATGCAAAGTATCTTTGGAGAAACCCAAACCACAACTGGACAAGGCCCTGAGCATCCTCCACTGAAGATGACTCTGCTTTGAGCAGGAAGTTGGATCAGATGAGATTCACAGCTCCCTTCTGACCTGTATCCTTCTATGACCTTGTATTAATGAACCAAATGTGTCCAGAATTACAACTATCTCTGAAAATATTTTAATGTAATCAATCATCTTCACATTTATTAAGCCATTAATATACTGATAGAAGACAGGAAAATAACTAGAACTACTTATGTCTTACCAGGTTGAGTATTTTTATGGGTAGGTTCTCAAGGCCACCGATTGCAACAAGTCTGTTGTGTGACAAACTAAGGTGAGTCAGACTGTGACACTTCCCCAGTCCTTGTATCTCCTCTATGTTATTAACTGTACAGTGGTTTTTGCAGTTAAGGAAAAGAACTGAACACAAAACCTTAGCAATTAGTTGCTGGATTAGCCAATGAAGCTGAATTTTATGGTGTGGGAAGCTGGACATCAAACGCTTCATGTTAAGGAGTTTTAAATCCCAGCTACTCATACCCACTCCTATGGAACTTACTGCCTCCACGTTTGACTGACACAGCTTTTTGTAGGGCAGCAGGACAAGTAACACTGATCCAGCTAGAAATATCCTTCCTCTCCTTACTGGAAGGGTTTTTAACTCGGATTGTTTCTGTGACCTGGTTTACAATGCAGCCCTTCCAGGTGGCATAACCAGGCTGGTGGCAAATCAAGAGTAATGACAATGAGGGAACAGGAGTGTA
>NW_009922420.1:8949-16629 GCF_000696875.1 Nestor notabilis
AAGAAACTACCACCAGCATCTCGCACAACTATGCTGTAAATCTCTGGTCTTCTTACCAGATGCACATATGCAGGCTAAAACATGGGGGTATATATCACAGAATGGTTTGGGTGTGAAGGGACCTTAAAGCTCAACCAGTTCCAACTCCCTGCCATGGGCAGGGACACCTTCCACTAGAGCAGGTTGCTCCAGGTCCCTGTGTCCAACGTGGCCTTGAACACTGCCAGGGATGGGGCAGCCACAGCTCCTCTGGGCACCCTGTGCCAGCGCCTCAGCACCCTCACAGGGAAGAGCTTCTGCCCAAGAGCTCATCTCAATCTCCCCTCTGGCAGGTTCAAGCCATTCCCCTTGTCCTGTCCCTACAGGCCCTTGTCCAAAGCCCCTCTCCAGCTTTCTTTTTGGCCCCTTTAGGTACTGGAAGGTCTTTGAGTTTATGTCTTTGACTGCAGAATACAGGCACATCGCTGATTCATAAGAGGAGGGTGTAATCTTTTTATGTTTATGGAGTACTTAACATAGCTCCAAACTGACCTTCCAAGCATCATACACAAATTACCGAAGTCATACCAGACAACAGTACTATATGGGGCTATTTCAGTCTAAATTATACCTGTTTTATACTGGCCATCTGTCCTGAAAAGGGAAAATGTATTTTAAATTATCCTTAAAATCAACAGCAGCAGTACAAGTAGTTAGGATTCCTCTCAGCAAACTTCAGCATTAACATAAATAGCCTCATTCCTTACACAAAGCATGTCTCCTTTGACAACAAGCCATCTCTCTTACAATGGGATGAACTGCAGAGGTACCTGACTCTGTAGCTCTGAAATCAGATAACTCCGATCCAAGCATCTAATTGTTTAGTGACTGAAGTTAGATGAGAGGAATTACTCGTATTGTAAATGTCCAGACTGGAATGAGTTAAATAAAAACCCCAGAAATATAACTGGGAACAAAAAATAACCAGAACATGCAGGACACAGACAAATGCCTTCAGGCAATCACAGAAGAAAACATTTTTAATTGAGATAATGAACTCTGCCTGCAACAAGGGAACAAAAAGTGAATTTTCATTCACATTTCTAGTGTTACATGTCTAGCCGACATATTATCAAGATTACTTTCAGTCTGAATGATATTGTAACCAAACAAAATGTAAGCTTAGCCAGGACAAATAGAATACTCTAAGAGCAGTAACCTAACTGTTTTTTCCTAACTGCATTCCTATATAGGTACTTAATTATAACCAAGTTCTACACTCACAGGCCTTGATGGAGAAGGAGAGGAGAAGAAATGAGTAGGTAAGCACAGGTTTATATCTTCTTATGACCTCACACTACACTGTCTCTGTCATTTTAGAAAAGAAACCAAACCATCCACAGGCACTAATGTTTGGTAGGTATTAAGTGATTTCCATACCAAATGAGATGGCTTCTCTTTCAGCTGAGCCATAGAATGGTTTGTGTTGGATGGGACCTTAAAGCTCCTCCAGCTCCAACCCCCTGCCATGGGCAGGGACACCTTCCACTAGAGCAGGTTGCTCCAAGCCCCTGTGTCCAACCTGACCTTGAACACTGCCAGGGATGGGGCATCAATCTGAGGAGGAAAAGTTTTGGTGTGGGAAAACTATTAAGCCATAAACATCAATATGAGGCAGCAAATTGCTCAGCACTAAAACCTAATACAATCAAGTTTACTCTTTTAATGACTCACTGTAATGCTTTGTCAGCTCTTCCTGCCCAAGCTGTCTCCTTCTCTGGTTTGGGCAGTTTCCTTCTTAAAAACTCATTTATAAACCTGTCAGGTGTGCTTGTGTATACTTGTCAGAAAAAAAGTTACAGTGACCTTACCATCTGCATCGTAATTTACTTAAAGGTGTTAAGAAATGCTTAGTTACTGTCAACAAGGAATGCCTGCCAAACAGTTCTGCTACTGCACGGTATTGAATATAGTATTTTCAGTTAGGGTTTCAACGAACAGCTTGTTTTGTCTGCCATGTCTTCAGTGAGGAGTGCTTGACATGGGTTAGGATCAGTGCCACTTTGCTATTCTAAATCCCGCACATCTAAATCCTGCACTCATTTTCCACTCTCTCAGAGGCTCCCGTTGCAACTGTATTCCTGAGGCAAGTTTTCCTCCCCATTTCAATGGCATCTTCGTTGCCACATGAAGAAACGGAAGACAGCATGCTGCTGCATTGAAAGCAACTGAAAAAATCTTGCTTCAGATGCACAATACACAGCTCTGATCTCTTTTTCCTTTTCAGTTTGCCATGTGGTTTTGGCTCTGTGATGGCAAATTAGAATTGCAAAGGGATAGTGTGTCAATGCCATTTGCTGACAAGAATCCTGTCACCTGCACACCTTCTAAAAAGCATGAATAATGTAACCTGGGTGCCCTGCAAGTGCTTTATCTGCTCCTACATGAAAAAGGCATTGTATTAATATTGTTTGGTAATGGGATAAGAGACAGAGAAAAAACTGCCACAGCTTCTGTCTTCTCCCTTTCACAGAGTGGAAAATCAAGATACAATTTCTGAAGCGAAGAGGAAAGGTTCACAAGCTCTCGGGAAGCAATTTTAAGTAAGACAGGATATCAACATGAAACTCCTGATGACTTTTCAGGAGAATCTTTAGGGAGACTGAGCACTATGGAAAATCAAGCAATGAAAAACCTTAATGTGCATGTTCATGTTTATCTGATTTCTGCCAGAACAATGTTTCTAAGCCCACAAACTGGGCACCACAGTAAGAGTGTGGAAGGTGGGGAGCAGAACACTTGCTCTGTGTACTCCCCTCAGCATACCCAAGAAACATTCTGTCACTTTAGGATTCTCTTCATTGTCACTAAACAGCCTTGTCCTCCACAAAGCGTCTATACAGTCCCTGTGGAATTAGTTATGTTCAAGGTGAAACAACATGCATCTTTTTCATTTAAGGGAGCTTCGTCTTCCAAGCTGATTTCCTATTAACCTTTAGTCTATAAAAACACTGGCATTATACATTACCTCTGCCATGCAAACACCATGTGACATGTCACCGCTCCAGCTTTACATGATGCAAAGTGGAGGGTTTTGTGTTCCTCTAGTAGACTAAGTCCTTACATGTATACACCAACACTTTTAACACCATGCATGCCTAAGTAAGTTAAGATCAGTATCACCAGCAGTGTTTAAACTGGCTTCTAAAGACAAAACTAACATGAAGAAACAACACAAATTAAACAGGTATCCACGTGAAGCAAGTAGCTGGTCAGAAAGCAAACAAGCAACTTCTCTCCCATTCGAGTTTCCATAAAGGATACAATCCAGCAAGAGTTTAGTAAGTGACTGGTACGCTGACAAGTTTTTCATTCTAGGTATTTGATTGTGTGAGAAATCGACTTCCTGAAGGAAAAAAAAGAGACAGAAAGTTAGTTTCATTTCATCAGCACTTAGAGATGTCTTGTGAAACTAAATGGCTCTTACATTAAGCTTGAGATCAAGGGTGTGGAAGAAATAAGATCATTAATATTAAGTGGAGAGGGGCTTGGGACAAGGGCCTGTAGGGACAGGCCAAGAGGAATGGCTTTAACCTGCCAGAGGGGAGATTGAGATGAGCTCTGAGACAAAAGCTCTTCCCTGGGAGGGTGCTGAGGCGCTGGCACAGGGTGCCCAGAGAAGCTGTGGCTGCCCCATCCCTGGCAGTGTTCAAGGCCAGGTTGGACCCAGGGGCTTGGAGCAACCTGCTCTAGTGGAAGGTGTCCCTGCCTGTGGCAGGGGTTGGAACTGGAGGAGCTTTAAGGTCCCTTCTGACACAAACAATTTGATGATTCTATGATTAATATTGAAACATAAATGGAAAGGTTCTTTTTTCGTGACACACAGACTTCACATTTCAGGACCTTCCAAAATTATACTTGATTCCAACAACATTATCATTAATGGTCCTGTAATTGTTCATACATATTAAAAAACTAAAAGAGAAGACAGCAAAACATATGAAGTTCGTATTTCAATCCACTCTCTTGCTTTTTAGAGCCCAAAGTGGGCTACAAAAGAACTACAGCAAAGGGAAGACTAGCACATAGCCATGCTTCAAGTACATGTTTCATAATAGTGATTGGCACCAGTCAGCTTGAAGGGCAGGAACCAATCCTACTAAAGATCTGATGAATTCAAGGAGCAAGGCAAAAATCCTGTGTGTATTTTCCTCTGGCTAGAACAGTTGGTTGTACAATACAGCTTCCCATGGCATGCAAGGGTTCAGAGTGCAAAAGAAAATAAGAGACCGAAATGTGCAGCATGAAATACCCAAAGCTTTGGGAAAGCTATTAAAATGTCAAATGAGGTAAGAAAGAACAAAGTAGGCATAAAAATTCACTTTTACATACGTCCAAATACAATGTCTAAGTTAGATTTACAAAATAGCTTCAAATTTAAACGTATGAAATGCATTTCTGCTAACTTACCTTGAGATTTTTAGGTGGTTTAAAACCAAAATATGTAGTCAATTCATTGTTAGAAGCATTCAGTTCTAGTAGGTAAGGCATGTGACTGACACAAGAAAGATCTAGTAACAAAACAAAAGGTTAAATCCTTTACTTGAATGCAGAGATCATCATGTCAGAATGTGATGATTGTGTCTAATAGCAATCAAGAATGAACTTGTAGTTACACATCCAGAAAGTGATGTTTAAAGTGAAGAAAGCAGATGTACTAACACCTTCTAGTAAAAAAAAAAAAAGACAGTTTCTAAACCACAAAGAATAAATATTCAAGTTCTACATTAAATTTCCAGTATGTCAACTGATTTGTGTAGAAGCCAGAAAGTAGTTTTATATTCCAGCTACCTCTAGAATGACAGAGAAACTACCCCTGTCCTAAGTTAGTAATTAGTGGAGTATTTAGGCCACTACTGAAGACTACATGACCAGTTGCTATGGAAAAGTCCCTGCTCTGTTCAGACCCAGCCTTCTCAGAGAAGCTGTAAGTAAAACGAGCGTGGAGGAGTGCTGCCTCACAAAACTGCTGCTATTATTGGACTCCAGCACCTCAAGTGAAATGAATTTGAAAGAAATAATGCAACAGGTTGCTCGCCACAGCTTATTCCTTTTGATGTTAAATAAGTCGGGGAGTATGAGGGAAGAGGGAAGGAGCAGGAGATGGAGTTTATCCCAGTCTCCATTTTATTACCCTTCTAAATCATTTTTCACGTTATCACCAATGGGAAGCCTTGACAAAGGAAAACCCAAGGCTGGGAAATCTGTTCCAGACATAACTTTAAATATTATGATGTCTGCGAATGTAAAATCTCAACCTTAACCTTGTATTGACATGCTTGCTTGCATTTTATCTTTGGATAATAAACTGGACAATAATCTCCATGTTCCCACTGATAAACATATGCCGGCACAGCTGACTGAATGGTCCATACATCACTTCCAAGAGGATCTAGCCATGACCTCATTCTGCAGAGCTAGTACGGAGTAGTCACACCATAAAATGTAGACCAGGCTTTGTGATACTAAAGCTACATGGTACAGTGCATTTCTCATCTTAAATGATTTCACAAGCCAAGAATTTACTAGTGTATTTACTACATACCATTAATTTTATTAGATGAAAGTTCCAGCTTCTGTAGGTGAATGTATCTGGAGAGAATGCTAATGTCACTTAACTCACGACCCTGGGAAAATAAAGAAAGGGACTTTAATAACCGGCTGTATAACTTCAGTTGTTCTCCCAAGATACACACAGTGGCAGAAGACATTGAAGAGGTGTCTCAAGGTCCCTCTGGCTGGATGTGTCAGAAGAGGATGGTGTATATAGAAAGTGATGTTAGAACTGCAGATCAGCCATGAATGGTGAAAATGTCAAAAGATGACTTTAAAACACGACCAGGAGAGATATCTACAGCTAGGAAAAATGCCAGCAAAACAACTTGCATAGAAAAGGGAGAGGCAGCAAGTAAGCTTTGAAAGACACAACCATGTTATCTTTCTGAAGGGGCAATGAATGCAGCATTCTCAGGTGTTTCACATGTTCCTCTATTCTTTTCCTTCAGCTGACTGAAGTAGGAAGACTTATTTTCACACCTGAAGATTGGGTAAGGAAGAATCTTACTGCTGTTGGTCCTAAGTGCAAAAAGAATACTGATATGGCAGTTGCAGCAGGAGCCATGCTGTGTCTTGTCAGCAGTCCCATGTACATGAAACAGCACTGACAAGTAGAGACAAAAACCTGCCTCTTGAAGGTTTTTTTACTAGACCAACTATTTGCTGTTAAAAGGAGGAAATCTTTGAGCAGAAAAGCATTTCACTTGGATGTTCTTTGCTTATACTTACCGCAAGCGACAGATTAAGATAGACATATTCGATACCAGTGGCTGAGTGCCCCAGCTTGTGCAGTCCCTCAGCTACAGTGTCTTCATCCAGCACTCCCTCAAGCTGACCCTATAAAATAGCAGAAACGGGGATCAGGGAAAGGAATGGATCAAGGGGGGATTTATGAAATGAAATTCCCCTCATGGGGGCTGTTTGGGATGCAACTGGAAATGGAGTTTACCAATGAAGTCCTCTAACACTGCTTTCAAGGCTCCATCACCCTACTAAGGCACTACACAGTGATTAATGCAGCCTCAAAACAGATAAATAGAAACATGTCATGTACTAGCTTTATGCATTTGGAAAGGTTCAACAGATTTCTCTTGGGTTTGGGTTGTTTTTACCTTCCGATTTGAATGCACAGCTTTAAGCAGGACCCATTTCCAGAGATGCTGAGCCATGAAACTCACATTGATTATGGATGTTAACATCTCAGCAAATCAGCACTAACACAACCCCAGCGTTGCACCCCAATATGCACGTTATTGGAAGCCCTTTAAGTGTGTTCAGCATGAGCAGCTAGCGCTGCTCTTCAGAGAGCAATCTTTGCCAAAGAGGGCACTTGACAGATGGCACTAATGAACCACTACGTAGATTTAATGAGAAAATAAGCCAATGGCTTGTGAAATTCCTGTAAGCTTGGAGAAATCACACAACAGAAGTCCCAGGGACCAAGATAAAGGATGTTTCAAATGGTACCCATCTAAATTGTAGCATCTACACGTTATAACAGTGGAGGCTACAGATGTATTTCTACTGGGTAAATACACAAGGTGATAGTGCTGTGGCAGTGGACACTGTTAAGGGCAGCAGAGCAGGGAGAAAAAACTCACTTGGATCCGGGGGGCTTATTTAATCTCGGGGCTGGGCATACAAACAGGAAAGGGGTTTAATCTGGCCATTCATGTGCCAGTTTATCCTTAGTCTTTATATAGCAAAAAGGAGATGGGCAATCAGAGCTATCCTGGACACCATGGGAATGAGAGACCCTAAAAAGGGCAGAAATTAGAGGTGAGGGGAAGAGACCAAACCAGCCTTTCTCTTCTTTGGGTAAATGAGAAATCACTACCTGGCACTCCCATCAACTCCCCCTTCTTCCCCCCACAACAACACTGAGTGATGGGATGGGGTGGAAAGGGTTGTCCCCTCACAAGCACACCCCTCCCCGAAGAGCTGGGGAGCACCGAGCTGAACCTCTGTGTGCTGCGACTCCTCTTCCTTTCCATCCTCCTCCTCCTCCTCCTGCTTGTCCTCTTGGCGAGGCAGGCCGGGCCCGGCCGGGCGCTGCGGGGGCTCGGGAGCAGGAGGGAGCTGCTC
>NW_009922421.1:0-589 GCF_000696875.1 Nestor notabilis
GCCCTATGAAACTATTAACGTGGGGTCGAGGATATGCTTGTGTTTCCACAGGTAGTGGACCATGATGGGTCCCAGCAAAATGAGTCAAGCCAGCCCTACAGAAGCACTCCGAGGAACGGTCATCGTAATCTACATAGCCTTGAATACAGCCTTTGAGCCATGGCAGATGATACTCCGTCAGAATCTTTGGGTGACATATGCTAATTTGACTAACCAGTCATCCTTTTGTCTATCCTTAGCAACCTCTGGAGATCCCTTTCGCACATGTCTAATAGGGATGAACGATGTACAAAACTGGAGAGTGTTTAAAGATTATGTTAATAACCCACATGTCTTTAAGACAGTTACAAATGCAACCCATATTCAAAAAATAATTCAACACCTGAATAGCACTGGGCCAGACCCTGAGGAACTTGATATCCTGGCCACCCCTGGAAACAATAGTTGTGTTAGGTTTAGTCCTCGAGGAGAAAACCTGACCGCACAACTTCAGGGATTGACCACACATTTGCTCATCGACCTTCTAGGTGAAAATGGTGAAATTATGCAAATATACATAATATAAGCCCCTATGATGAAGGCTATGACA
>NW_009922421.1:878-1803 GCF_000696875.1 Nestor notabilis
CTCTGCTTCCCCCGCATGTAGGAGTAGCCAAAGCATTAGGAAATATTGACAAGCTTTCTTGTCTTGTAGCAAAACAAAACAATTTAACCTCATCCTTAATCTCAGAGCTTGCTTTAGATGTAGGTTCAATTAGACATGCTACACTTCAAAAGAGGGCTGTCATTGATTTTTTGTTGTTAGCTCAAGGACATGGGTGTGAAGAGTTTGAAGGCATGTGTTCCATGAACCGTTCTGATAATCCCTTGTATATTACAGTGCGTACAAAATATGATTTTAAAACATATTCAAACCATTAACACTGTTGCTGTTAAAAACAGAGGGGGAATTGTGGGGACATTCCTAGCAGAGACAGGAGGCCACGACTGCATGGAGCTGATAGAAGGTGGCCCCAGAGGGAAAAGATGAACACGAACAAGAGTGAATCCGGAGCAAGGACGAAGAGAAGGTGCCAAGTTAAGGGTTAACAGCTATATTACGTAGTGTCGCGTGGGCAGTAGTAGGTAGCAAATGAAATGTATAGTTTAAGGCGCGAACAGATAAGAATTACCAGTTAGTTGTAGCCAAGTGGAACCTTTCTGTCAGCAGAAGACATATAAATGCAGCCAGCAAATAAATTACGTCTTCGATCTTTCATCGGAGTCCGTGCCTTCACCCCCTCATACTTGGAGACTGGATTAGCTGAGACTTGTGGTAAGGAAAAGCAGAAATTGCAGTTCAGCATATATGGGTTTAAAAATAGGAGGAAGGGTACTTCTTTTAATATTACCTTTATCAGCTGCATAATATGGTACTTTAATGAAACTTGAAATAACCAGAACAACCAACAAGTGGATAGAGCTGCTAAGATTGAGGTGGCTCAGATGGACTTAGATTGGCAACCTAAGGATGAATTACTTTTAGCTTGGTGGGCCCATGACACCTCAGG
>NW_009922422.1:0-370 GCF_000696875.1 Nestor notabilis
ATAGCGCCCGGTACCTGCCGCCCGCCGGTCCCGCCGCACAGCTCCCTCGTCCCCCGGGAACCTGCGCTCGGGTATGTGATAACTGCCCGCCTCAGCGTTGCCGAGGTAAGATGGCAGGATGTTTTCAGTGCTCCTACGTAACGCGTGGTCTTTGGATGAGGAGAGCGCACGGCAGCAGCAGTGAACCCTGCTGGAAGCGGGTCGGGCTGGCCGCGGGTCTTTGGGGGATTTCTTTTTTTGCGCGCCTCCTTCTTGCCCTGTTAGTTTGCCACATCATCTGTACGTGCATTCGAGTTTGGCCGATGGACTTTCTTTGCCGATCACTCGGTCTTCCCAGAGGCAGAAGGGATGCTGCGGCGGCTGTGTGGGG
>NW_009922422.1:434-869 GCF_000696875.1 Nestor notabilis
CAAGACTTAGCAAATCGATTGTTAGTTTGCGAGTGACTATGACAGAGCAGTAAAAGATGAGTGCTTTCGCAGCCTCCTTTGTAGAAGACTTCTATAGGAACCCGCTGATACTCCTGGGTGAGGAGAGACTGGGTAATGGGCAGGAGACTTGATGGTTTAGAAAACTTGCTACGGCTTCTTACCGAAATCAAACCAAACGCAAACCAGATATTGGGGTTGGGTTTTTTTTGTTCAGTGGAATTCATTAGTCTATAAGGAAGACGTATTTGGTGACCCAGCAATGATGTATTCTTGTAGCTAACTTTTTTGGTCGAATGTTTATCACTGAGTGTTGAAAGGCATTTGGTGTTACTTAGTAACTTTGTAACTTACAACAGTAACAGCTTTGGAGACTTCCCCCCCCCCCCCCCCCCCCCACCACCACGGCAGAGCTAT
>NW_009922422.1:900-42090 GCF_000696875.1 Nestor notabilis
GCAGACATTTGTTTAAATTTTAGTAGTGAAGACACAAAAGAAATAAAAAAAAAAGAAAAGTGAAAGTTTCCTGGCAACAGGCACATAATTAGAAAGAAGGCTGGGAAAAGTAAGACTGGCCTTCCTTATAATGATGTGTTTACAGAAACTTGGAAAGCAGAGATATGCATTGGCTATCAAAGAGAAACCAACGTCTGCTCATGGAACATTTGGGTCAGCTTTATATTAAGGAATATGGCACTGCAGAGCATACATCTAAAAATAGGAGCAGACACATTTGATGTTTCATGAAACTCTGAGGTCAAGAAACTTTTTTTCCATGGTATTCTGTGGCTGTATTGAACTGAAAACATGATTCCTGGCACCAAACCTTGTATTTCTGAAATTAACTCCGTAAGATGTATTACATATTGTATGGAAAGTTTTATGTCCACTCACAAGTCTGTGTGCACTGAAATCCACTGGAGTTCTGGGGAGGGGAGGAAGTTATGATGATGTTCTTAAGGAAGCCCAACAGTTTCCAGGCATCCAGAGCTGGTCTGTGATTCACAATGCATACCAGACATAGAAAGATTAAGATACAGAACTGATAACAAGAGGATGGAAAAAACCCATATAAAAAGTTAAATGGCTCTCAGCCTGTGTCCACTGATTGTATCTAAACCACTTTGCTATGGAAAAGGGGCAAATACTTGTGAGAACAGGATTCTGAGAGGCATTGTGTTCCATCCTGCTTTTGGATGGGGAACAAAACCTGAAAGTACTGACTGCCTCTGAAATAATATTCTGGTACTAGTTCTCTTGACCAGGAGAAGAGAAACCCTGTGGGAAAAGGTAGGGGCAAAGGGATAAGAGTTTTAATAAACGAAACTGGGATGATTGGATAGGACGTATACAGGTGTTCTTCTAACTTTTTAAACTCATAGGAATATACAGATAAGATTTTGTTGGAATTAAGAGTATCTCATTTGGATAAAAACATTTCCCTCATCTTTGAGGTAGTAGAAACCTGATACTCAAAAAGTCAGGATTTACCAAGTTACCGTACACTGAAATTTGACAATTTTCCTAGATTGGAATGGTGGGTGTGTGGTAAAGAAAAATTTTTTAGCAGTTAGCAGATATATGTCACAACTTTTCTTGTAGCTTTGTGAGAGCCAAGCAGTCTTTTTATTTATTTTTTTCAGTGAAAAACTGTGTTCTGAAAATTCAAATTATGTTTTAAGTAACAATAAGCAGCCTGATATAAGGATTCCATTTAAAAGCACTGCTGTTGTGTTCTCATGCTTACAATCATAGAATGATTTGAGTTGGAAGGGACCCTAAAGATCATATGGTTCGAACCCCGCTGTCATGGGCAGGGACACCTTCCAGTAGACCAGGTTGCTCAAAGCCCCGTTCAACCTGATGAAGTCCTACAAAATTCTCTATTATCTTTAAATTGTTATTCAATTATTTTTATTTTTGGGGGAGTAAGAACAGGACAGTTAGATATATTGTCCTGGCCAAGTTCACCTTACTGGACTCTCATGCACCTATTATTGTAGGCCTGTTCTTTTTTATTAGCCTGAGTCTACTGCTTTCTCTTTCAGAGGCTGTGTGATGATTGCAACATATAAAATTTGCAGTGTTATTCTACAGTAATTATTATTGTTGTACAATTACAACTATTGTAAAGTAATTCATGACGTCTATGGTTCCAGGTAACAAAACACAACTTACTATTCTCTGCTCTGCACTGAAGAACTTATTAGGCTCATACAACAGTTGTGGAGGGCATGATAGCCTAACCACTCCACAAATAGGAATGTGGTTGCAGTTTTGTCATCCACTTTGTGGTCTATATGACTGCAGCAGACATTTCTAACAGCTATGTTAGCTATGTTAGAACAGCATAACTCCATCTCTGTAAGGACATAGTGGTAAATCTGATGAGTAATGTTCAGCTGTTGGGCTTTGGGCACCAGAAGACAAAGGGAGTGGTCTGGCTGGAAGTGACCTGTGGGAGGATGCTGGTCAGTCCATTTCCATGGAGAATTCCTTCTTTCTCTCCTCTACAGGATTTCTTTCTATTACTCTGCTTCAAAATGATCCATGATAGACTTGACTTGTTAAACTTGCCTGTTTCTCAGCTGGGCAAAGTAACCTGACCTTACCTGTAGAATCATGCATTTGATGGGAATTTATTACATTCTTCAGACAGCAAATGAATTTCTCCATTCAAAGTAGCTGCTTTGTGATTTTACTCATGCCAGCATTAATGTGGACCCATGTGCCAAGGAGCAGAGCAGAGCATCAATTAATGTGATGTCATATAAACAAGTTTTCTCTGTGTGTATAAAATAATTTCCTGCGGATTATGGATATTGGTAGGTACTCAATCTGAAAGACATGAAGATAAAGACCTTTGTTTTTAAAAAGCTGAGTTTCAAAGATGAAAATATGTATATAAATGCATGGGATGGAGTGAGAAGAAACTGAAAGATGAAGATAAGCATATGCACTATTAGTTACATAATTTTTGAAATGTTTTATGTTATTGTCACATGTCTTTTCATTTGCTGTTTACTCTCTGAGAATAGAGTCTTTAAGTATTTGGGAGTCTACAGGACCTTTATTAACCTGAAAAGAGTTGGTGGCCCTAAGATTTTATTTAAAAAAAATATTTCAGGTTTATGTAGAACATATTAACTGATAGTCCCATATATTCTTGAACATAATCATTGACTGGAAGGTTTTCATCCTGGGAATATTGTTTAATCAAAATATGCTTATGGAATTTTGTATTCATGAATCATCTTCTCATTTTCTGAAGAGCTATCATTTCAGTGCTAGATTAAGTAATAAAGTTCCCTTTGGGGTGAAGCTCCCACTCGGTAATAGCAATATGGAGCAATGATTTCATAGTGATAATGGATGCATTTGGAAAAATACTTACGGAGTAATTACTAACCAACTTATAGTATGCCCAGAAGACTCATTTTAACCTCTTATTCTGCAGATTGTGACCACAGGTGTCAGAACTTTCTGGAGCATTACAGATTATTTAACAATTTAGTATTCATATAATTAAAAAAATATCAAAACCGAAACTTATTATGCCATCACAATTATCATAGAAGGAGAACCAACAAGCAGTTATTTTTACATGTGAAATATACTTTCTGGATTAGCACATGAATAGAAAATTTAGGAAATAATTTTTCTCCACATTGCTGTCTAGACATTTACATGGTCCTTCTCCCACCTGCTTGAGACATTCTAGCCCTTGCCAAGGCAGGAAGCCTGTATTTCCTTTATTGAAGCAGAAAGTGATTGTAATTAGTGTATTGTGTATGGCACTCCCCAGCGCTTTCCCTTTCCACGAAGGGAAGGAGTTTAAGATAAACAGCAATTATTTTTATATAAATAAATAAATACAGTGGGCTCCATTCATTGCTGGGCTTTTTTCTCCCTGGTGCACCTGCGTGAGATGAGCCAAGAAACAACTGAATCTGCTTTCCCTAGTTTGCATATTGTGTGTATCTCTCCAGGGATAATTTGAGTTAAAATCTTTTATTAACTTAGATTATCCTAAACCATCCTTTGGAAGCAGTTATTCAGTATTCATCCCTGTCCTTCCCAGGGCATTTTTCTGAGACTGGGGAATTTTATTCTTTCATGTCACCAAAAAAATGTTCCTCTTGAAATTTCTCCTTGAAATGGGCTCTGTGTTTTGTTAGTTACCAGTTTCAGAAGATGGTATACATTATATATGCTGGTCTAAAACATATGAGAAGAAAGAAACAATTCTTTGTTCTTTTTGAAGAGTGATCTTAGATCCTGGTTCACTATAGAATATTTAAACAAGAAGTGACAGTGTGGGCTTGAGTTCATACTTCAGCCTTAAAAATGTGGAAGAGTTGATTTTGTGTGTCAGGAGCTGCTAATACTGCATTGCCAAAGTGTCCAAGTTCTGGTAAACATTCATAGGATGGCACATGTCTCATTTGTCCTTTTGGGTCTGTGTAAAGTGAAGGCTTTCAAGAGAAAGACTATCACTTGCAGACATGATGTGTCAGCCAGAAGAAATGTACAGGAAAAGATTTTTTGGTTTTCATTGGCAACATGGTTACATTTTTTTTCCAGGCTAAAATGTAAAAATAGATTAACACACAAAAATCTGTTTTAGTAATGTTAACATCTATACCAACCAACTAACCACATCAAATTCACAGTGAAGGGTGATATTCTTGTCCTGTATGTTACTGTTCCCATTAAGTCAACATGGTACCTGAGGTGTGCATGTAAATAATGGGAAAATATAGGGAGTTACGTTTACAACATCAGTATTTAACTCCTTGCTTTTATGGTCTCAAGCGGGTTTGTTTTAGTCTTTGCATTCACAAGAAGATTATTGAACTTTGCTATAAAACCCTTGAATTCAGATGAAGATGCAGTCAGCTGGATTTAATTTTTAAATTGCAATTTAAAAAGAATTCCTCTCCTCTGATGAAGAAGAACCTACTTCTGAGAGTAAGAAATGCATGCAGGCAGTATCTGGTGGGCTGGAGAAACTTCATTAGGAGTTCCTGCCGGGGCTGTAGTGAATAGAAAAAGAGTATGGAATATTTTGATTTTTTGTGCTGCTTCTGCTACAGAGTTGTTTAAACAGTATGACCCCAGTTCTCCAGCCACACCAAATACAGAAATCTGGTTTAAATCAAGGTCTGCATGTGTTACAGCAACTTTTCTCAGGAGAGCCAACCTGCTGGGTTTAGGCCAAGCTTTAAGCTCCTACCCATTTTTGCACCTTACTCACAACTTGGAAGACCTATGCTTAAAAAAGGACCATTATGGTCTTTTTGTAGTTGGATTCTGTCATCTTTTGTCATCTGTCTTATATTTTTCACTCCTTGGCTGAATTCATTCTTCTGAAGAGGCTGAATTACAGTATGAAAGTAGTCACTAGAAACAGAACTGTTTCTTTCAGCTCTGTTTCAAACACCACGTGTGTATGTACATGCAGATGTGTGTAAAATACATGTTTCTGACTTCAAAGAATGGATAATGCAGATTTTTTTTTTTATGTGAGGATATAATGCAAATCTGTTTGTGTGCATATAGGAATCAAATGGTGTGTGAATGTATGTGTGTGTGTCCATACAGAGCATAAGTATAAAATCTGTGTCTGACTCATGGGGATGATTTGTTTAAAGCAGCTATTAAAGTGCAAAACAATTTTAATAGCTAACTTTGGCTAGCAGAGCAGATTCACCAAGGCAACCTAGAAAGTTTTGCACAAATGAGAGTTTCCTTGTGCAGAACCCCAATGGTGCTGTGTTCCTTCCAGCCCACCTCACTGTACTTATTTTGGCTCTGACATACAAAGCTTTTCTTCTCAGTATTTGAAGCTTTCAGGAGGGCACCCTGATTCATGGCTGTGTTTTGCAGTGACCAAAGATCTAGTGAGTCTGGTTTTTTGTACAATTGAGGCTGTGAAAACCCCAGAGGAGCTCATAATACTTTGTGGATGGGCTCTTTTTGTGCACCCTGTATTTGTGTATGATCTGTGTTTCCTGACAAAACTTTCAGGGGAATTAAATGAAAGCATAAGTTACTTGGTATTGTATTACTGATGTCGAGTCTGTTGCAAGATGATGCCATTTACTCCTGTGCAAGTCCGAGGTGCCTAAAACCAGAATTCCTCAAAGAAAATGTAAGGGGATTATGGATATCCACACTGACAGAGGTGTTGGTATGTAACTACAAATGTTTTTCAGACATTTTCATGAAAAGACTGCCTGGGCTTCAGAAGTGTTCATCAGTCTTACTCAACTGACAAGCCATCAGACTGTGTATTTTGCTGTATAAACTGCAGATTGTTTTCAGAGACAGACATATTTCTTCATCACCAAATTCTAATTTTCTATTTCTAAAGCTACCTGATAATTTTCATATACCATGATAATTCTCACATGCCTAGGTTCAATGTCCTTGCCAAATTACATGTTTATTCCTTCACATATAGTCTTTGTAGCATGTTTTTTCAGGCTGTAAATACTTTGCCGTACTTCTTGGCTATGTTCTAGGGAGAAAGTATTGATTTCCTATAAATCTTCATAGTTTTCTTATCTTTGTAAAAATCTGGAGATCTGTATGTAACGCAAAAAGGAGAGACACCTCTTGTATCAGTTTCTGCAGGCATATGAAATCCAATTTATAAAGTGAGACTGCGGAAGTTCAAACTACATTGAAAGTACATTATGTTGTCTTATGAGTCTCTGGGATGTTACATGTGGTTTCCATTCTTTTATCTTCAGTGGCCTTTGGAGTTTCTGCTAGAAATTCTGAGGTTATTAACTGTTTAATATTTTCTTAAGTTGTTCGTCAGGAATTTCTGGGAAATGTTTGCTCCTGTTTTCTGCTTTGTTTTAAAATACCCTCTAAACCTCTGATTTTTTTAATTCTTCTTTAAGAAGAAAAGAAAAATGGTATCAATTGTATTTTGAGAACATTTGTGCTCACAGGACAGAGTTTCAGGGGGAAAAAATAAAAGCCAGTGTTAGAAGCTGCTTTCATATGTATGCAACTGAATTAGATGAGTATTGCACATGTATTTGTCCACATAGATGGAGAGAAAAGAGGAGTGCCTATTACAATAAAACCAAAATGATATGGCAATATTTACTCAAACAAAGAATGAACCTCAGCTGCTGAATCCGAGGTTAGTTGTATGGTTGCCTCTGGCCCATAAAATACAGTGTCTTTAAGTGTTTCTGAGGTTTTTGGAAGTAAAAGTTATAAACTGATTCTAAGACTCTAGGTTCCTGTGTTGCCTATCCCTTCAAACTTTAGGGGTCATGCTAATGGTTAGGTATAAAAAGCCAATTAATATGAATAATGTCATTAATCTGAACCATATGAAATACCCAGAAAAACGAGCAGAAGGCTCAGAAATCAGGGTCTCTCTGCCACATTTCTCTTGCTCTTCCACCAACTGCATGGCTGCCGTCAGCAGCTAGCTGCAAGCAACACATGAGCTCTCTCTCCAGCCCTAGCTGGAACATATTGCAGTAATCTAGTCCTGATGTCAAAGGCACGTCATGTGGTATGAGGACCAGTATGGGGTGGAACCATTCCCAGGATGGTGAAGCTCAGCACCAACCACATGCATCACACTTAGCCTAAGATCAAGGACTCGGTTTCAATCCTGAGGAATCTTTTAAGGAGGGAAGCAATGCTTTCTGCAGCATGAGCTGACATTTTAACGGAGCAGAGTCTTGCAATTGCCTGTCTAAGCTTCAGTATATCCCGCTGGTCTGTGACACAAATGATGGCCAGGATGCTGGAGGTTCCCAGAAGTATCTAGAAGTTTAGACTGCAGAAACACACATGTAATGGATGTTCTGTTTGTTACAGACTGCAGCAACAAATCACAGCATTAACATGTGAGCGCAAATGTTATAATTATAAATGAATTGTAGGTTCTTTTGCCATGCATGTCTTGAGATAAAGCAAATTGTTACTGCAGTTCTTGCAAGGATCTGATTATTATATATGGGCATGGCTTTGTATAGTGAAATGTTTGGTTCAGAAAAAGTACTGATAT
Organism: Nestor notabilis; assembly: GCF_000696875.1. Classification (NCBI taxonomy): domain Eukaryota; kingdom Metazoa; phylum Chordata; class Aves; order Psittaciformes; family Psittacidae; genus Nestor; species Nestor notabilis. The sequence goes on from NW_009922422.1 coordinate 8,492, forward strand.
CTTTAATGCTAGATTTAGCATGGGTGTTTTTAGCAAAAGTCATTAAAATACTCCTGGTTTCATCTTCTTCTGACTGCAGTCTACTGCTATAAACTGCTAGACAAGGCTGTTTCATCCTGACTTTGAACACCCATTGAAGACTGTTTTGTAGTGCTTCTGTACCTTTGTGCAGCTAATATTCCTGATAGTACAAACTTTGGGCTTTTTTGGTGGTAGATTGTAACTAGAAAAGAGGAGTGAGGTAGGGACAGTTAATTATAATGAATTACAAAAGAGCTCGGCCAGCCACTGAGGCTAAGTATCAGTTTGCAACTAAAACACAGCACTCACATTATGTCCTTTTTTGGATTAAGAGGATGGATGTTTGTGCTTTAAGCATTAATGCCTACAAATGCAAAAGACAAGCCCTGTTTACTGAGTGAATTCTTGTAAGTGTACTGAATTAGAGGAACTGTTTGCAATGCTAATATTTGAAGTAACATGCTCATTGATAAAGAGCAGAACAGAATAGAATTGGAATGCATTTAGGCAGGAAGCTGATCTGTAGTAGATGAAAGTTTGGGGGAGTTGAGTGAATTGGTATGAACATACAAAGCTCTGAGATGCCTAATATTTTTATGAAGTGTCTTCCCTTTTCCCCAAAAGATTTAGTATGTCTGCCACAATTTCCAGTACTGGTGGAGCAAAGTTGGTTATTCAGAGCAATAGAGGATTGACTAAGTAAAGTGAGACTGGAAAGTTCAGGAGACATTTTTAAAACCTGTGAATAGTACCTTTTTAATTAACGGAAATGTGTAAAAAAGTGCTGGGGTCTCATAAAAAGAGTGATACAAGACAGAAGCAGCTTTTGACATGAAATTCTTCACAAAGCCATAATTAAATAATACTTAATGTGCTTTTGAGTGGGGGAAATAGTTTCTCTACCATCATTGACAGTCTTTGTGATAAAGGAAGAATCACAGAAATCTGCTGTCAAGCTTCCTGAGTTACTGACATTAATGTTTGTGGTTGGGTGCTGAAATGATTCTCAAATGTTTCCTCTCTTTAATTACCTCAGATTCTTCAAGAGTTTTGTTATAGGTTGTCCACTGTTTTGCATGAAATTTAAAATGTCAAGAGTCGCTTAAAAAGGAAGGAAGCTACCAATGTAATTAGTTTTCTCAATTAATTGCCCTTTGTTTTGGAAAATTTAGGGTTTGCTAAAACCACTGACTACTGGTGAAGTTTGTAGAGTAGTTTCAGCTTTCATAGTTAGCAGAGTTAAGTGCAGCATGCTGCATAAAGGACAGGAAATAGCTGGGAAAAGGGCTTATGAAAACATGTTTCCGTACTTGGTCTGAGAAGCAGTTCAATGTTTCAGAGTTTTCCATGGATGCTCTTGAATGTATACATTCACGTCTAAATTAGTTGGTTGTCCTGTAAATTGCTGACTGTGCCTAATATTCTTGTTACCTGTTATCAGGTCTTGCATTGTACAGATACCTGCCGTATGAATATTGCATATTGATGTGCAGATCGGCACATTGTGGGGACAGGGGCATGTGTTTAAACTTAACTATCATGGGCTTGGTTTAATGGAACCCCTTCCCCCCCCATGTTAGTTTTGCTGTGATAATAGTATATATTGTCCAGTGTTTTGCAATAATTGCCTTTCTAATCAAATTCTCATTGATGTTAACTCCTGAGATTTATCTTTGGCATATTTGGATGTTTTGCTCCCAAGTGAAGTTAGCATTACATTTACTGTTGTTGATGAATTTATACACTGGCCTAAAAATTGAAGGATATGCAAGCAATCAGAGGTAATAGTATTGTACATCATAGTCAGGCTATGTCAAGTCAGGCTGTGGCTGGGAATAAAACAAAGTTATAGAAGTCTCTAGGAACTGTCAAATTTAATTAATTATACCTCATTAGCTCTAAACTTGGCCGTTTCTGCTCCAGAATAAGTGTGTACACATAAGTAGTTTGGCGTATCTGTTGTGGTAGGTGTATCTATTCTGGTGTAATTCTGCCTATTTGGGCAGCTGCCTAGAGCAGCCCAAATCGTTCTTTCATCTCTAGTCTTCTAGTCTCAACAGAGGGACAAGCAACATTACTAAGCTATAGTACTGTAGGCTAGAGCTACTGCAGAAAATTAGTACATGTGGTTGTTAAGCCACCGTAACCTAAGTGATGCTGAGCTGGTATTAAGGAGATACCTTCTGATTTATGTATTTCTAGACATTCTAAACTGCAATTAACCTGGTGATGGTACAGTTTCCTTTGAGGCTGCAGTTCTCTGTACCGAAGAGTTGGTATGTCCGTAGTTTTGTAGCTCAGGCAGTCAAATCTTTAAGTAGCAGTAATTAGACTGTAAAACATAAAAGGTGCCAAAATATGTCAATAATACCTGGAATTTGAACTATTGGAAACATGCATGGATCTTTGCAAGTTGCATTTATTGCTTCTTCTATTTAACGGAAGAAGTTCTCCAGAGCTTGTGAGAAGTCCTGCCATAGCCCTTAGTAGGAAGGTTTTTCTGTTCCAGTCTTTGAAGCAGATGTCAGTCATCGCTGTTATTTAGATTACCTGGATTTGTATGCCATGATGAGCATTCCCTGTGGTCTGAATATTTGATCAAAATTTGGAAAAGACTCTGGTGTAACACCAGGGACACAGAATTAACATCCACACTCCTTTACATACAGGGATGAAAGAGAAATGTCTGTTTTCACTGCTTAAATCTGCTAATAAAGATTGACATGAAATGTAATATATTTAGGCTTTATGAGAATTTTTCTGGGAGAAAAAGTGGAGATTGACTCACTTCAGTCACACTGCCAAATGCTCATCAGATGTGTTCCATTTCTGTCACTGCTGACTGGACTTAAAGGAACCTGGGTATGAAAGCTTTGCATCTCTGAGTATTTTTGTGCCATTTATGTAAAGGCAAATTACTGAGATACTCAATTCACCTTAAAAAAAATACTTCTAAATCACAAACTAAAAGTTGAAACTAAATATTGTAATACATGGATGAATTTTTAAATGTAAATTTTCCGATTTGTTTGACTTAAGTAATATTCATATCAAAGTTGCTTGATTATCAGAGCTACTAACTGCTGTTGTTCCCATTAGTTTCAATGCAGTGTCTGTGTGCCTGAACACATAGGCTACTGCTTTGAAATCCTGAATTCACTTACACAAGTTTGGAAAGCTGTTGCAGCTTGGTTTTTCTGTGATAAAACAAAAGATGATAGATTTGGCATGTATATGCCCAGCTAGCCTGTCAGTTCTTCTTGTGGCTGCTATATATAGTAGGCTAACTTGCATAATAATAGTGCTAGGATGGATGCACGAGAGACTTGCAGTTGAATTTTTTCCATTACAGCTCATTTTAGCAGATGTTTTCTTGGTTTCCAAAAACACAGTACAATAGTTGAAACTTAACAGAGTTAAAACTTATTTAGCAGAAAGCTTGTCATCCAGGCAGCAGGTTTTGGTGAAGTTCTATTGGAACTAATGATTAATGTTAGAAAAGTGTAGCTGCCATATTATTTAAAACTGTGTTTTGAGTCTGACTTAATTTCTCTGCTTTCCCTGACCTTTCCTGAAAACTAGACATTAATTGAAACCACTGCTAAAATGATATTTTAGAAGATGAACATTGGCTGATGCTAAGAATTCTGAATATGGTTTTAGAATAAAGAAAACCTAATTAGCAAGTAGCCATTTCACAGATCAACAGCAGTAGACAAAGATGAAACTGGTCACATTAATACTGTTATTTACACCTCTGTCATTCAAGCAATCAAATCTTCAGCTGCATGTCTTAGTTATTAGTGAGATAAAGGTTTGTACTGTGTACCTGGCCAGAGTGTGTTAATATTGCACAAATACCCTCTATCTGAAATCTCTAGGTAGTTCCAGCATGGAGGTAAAATTTACTCCAGTTACTCGCTGTGCGCTCTAACTAACCAGCTTAAAAATCACTTTTCTCCATTGTAACCTAAACTTTGGCTTTACTTCCATTAAAAACTTAATTTTAGGACAGTTGAATTAAAGAAATGAATTAAAACATAAAGATCTTGTTCAGAAGCTGTCATTCAGAAGTAAGGTGCATATAGAAGATCTTTCTTAACCTTCATAATTACAAACTAAAGATGCGTCTTCACAAACCCTACGTTGGAAGGGACTTCCTCAGTGGCAGCATAGGCTGTGGTCAGGCTTTTAGGTGTTTGTTTCTGGACCCTTTTGCTGCACCAGCAGAACACTTTGGGTGGCTGCTTCATTCTGAAGCAATGAACAGATTTATGTTTAAAACAAAACCCCCAAACGTCAAAATAAAACCACAAAAACCACCAGCCAACGAAGCAAGCTATTAATCTTCCATATTCTAGGGATACTTTCAACTTTTAATTCGCTTGCCCCTTCTGCTGTAAGAGTCCTAAACTGTTGTGTCATCACAGCTGGATGTTGTGCCTCCACCTGGAGTACTGTGTTCGGCTCTGCAGCCTGCAACATAAGAGGGATGCAGACCTCTTCGAGCAAGCCTAGAGGAGGCCACAAGGATGCTCAGAGGGCTGGAGCATCTCTGTGGAGACAGGCTGAGAGACATGGGCTTGTCCAGCCTGGAGAAAAGAGGCTCTGGGGAGACCTTAGAGCAGCCTTCCAGTACCTAAAGGGGGGCCTACAAGAAATCTGAAGAGGAACATTTTACAGGGGCATGTAGTGACAGGACAAGGGGGGATGGCTTTAACCTGACAGAGAGGAGATTTAGATTAGACATGAGGAAAAAATTCTTCACTATGAGGGTGGTGAGGCACTGGAACAGGTTGTCCAGAGAAGCTGTGGCTGCTCCATTCCTGGCAGTGTTCAAGGCCAGGTTGCATGGGGCTTTGAGCAGCCCGGTGTAGTAGAAGGTGTCCCTGACCATGGCAGGGGAGGTGGAACTACATGATCTTTAAGGTCCTTTCCAAACCAAACCATTCTATGATGTGTGCAAGAAGAGGGAAGTGTACACAGAAGTATGTGGGGATGTCTTGCTGCGTAAGTGGGGCACAGAATCCAAGGTATTGTAGGACTGTGTGATTCCTAAATGAGAGCATTCACAGAGGTATTCAGTGTACTTCTTCTTATTAGTGTTTTGTTTGCTCTGCATACTCTTACTTGATTAGCATTTTCTTTCCTGAGAGCCACTGATGTAAACATGACAATATTTACTGTAAATTTTCAAAGATTGTATGCTGCACATCTGTAATGAAGAGTAGGAACCCGTGAACCCCTCTCAAGCTTTTTTGGAAAAAGCACTGGACAAAATGACCTACCCTGACTTTTTGTACTGTGGTAAATACATTTTTGTGTTTGTGTCAGTGCCTAAATAAATTATGTTCTCAATAAAATTCCATGCCAGCAAATACTGCAGGCAGACTTGAAGCAGGAGTTGGATCATTGGCTCAACAGCTGTGTGTTAGAAATACAATAACTGGAATTTGTTTACATTAATTACAGCATGAACATAAATTTCTCTGGGTGCTTTTATTCATGTACTATGTTGATTGCTTTTCGTCTCTCATGTACTATGTTGATTGCTTTTCATCTATCACTATATGACACAGGCAATACAGTCTAGCAATCTCAGTAATGGATGCAAAAAAAAATGACTAGCGTTTTCAAAAAAACCCTTGCAGGTCTAGTGGGGTTTACTGCACATTTAATGTATTTTTATTGTGTACAATCAAAGCATCCTATTGTTTGCAATGAAAAGCTCAACATATGTAGTTGGCAACATCTGGCTTTTGATAAATGAATATCATATAATATTTTACAGTAATTATTTTCTTCAAAATAAAGTAATGCTAGACATGAGGGATAGTACTGATGGTACCATAAAATAGAGGGTTTGTCTCTTTCAGGATCACAAAGAGTAAGCTGCAAACAAAACTATGGTAGATGTTTGTGTCTTTTGTCCTGCTTTTGACCAGTCGATTAGGCCTCTGTCTTTAATACGTCACTTTCTAAAGTTTCTAGAGGAAATACTGTGTCTACTGAAGTAAGGTCATGGAAATTGTAACTTCATCCCTTGCTTTTTACTGGAATTATGTACATTTTACTGGAATTTTGTACATTTTACACATACCTTTTGTTAGAGATTATGCAACTCCCTTGCTCTGCATTTGGTGACAATTTAAAGGTGGTTTTCGTTAGAGATTCTCTTTTCAGTGTTGCACCAGGTGCCCCAGCTCTATGTTGCAGACCTTTGAAGCTAACTACTGGCCTTATATGCTGATCCTCGCTGAAGACTTTGCAGACACTTCCGAGTGTTTAAAGCAAGATGTTAAGTTGCAGAGAGGTTTCCTATTAAGGAAAAGTGATGTAATGGCAGTGGAACACTGCCAACTTCTCTCCGCTCGTTTTATTTATATTAGCTGCATACCAGAGAAAATGCCCCATAAAACATGAGTGCTTCTTGCTATATTTAGCCAAGCTAATTTACTAATACCAGGAGATTATGTTTATATGCAATGGAAATAATTATAAAAAGATTTGGGGGTATCTTCTTGAAATAAAACAGGTTGAACTTGGGAGAAGTAAATACCAGATTTGCTCCTGGCGCATAGAAAGACTCTAGGGTATGTTTTAGCATTTATACTTGCAGCATATGTATTTCTGTGCTGCAAAGCATTGTTTAACATTTTAATTGAACTATTTTGCAGATTGTTTAAAGAACACAAAGTACAAGAAAGTTACTTATGTTGATCTGAGTCTTTTTAGTCTTAGCAATGTAGATATCCTTACATTTAACCTATCTGACTAAAACCAATCTTTCCACATGTATTCCAGTCTGAAATATTTGCATTCATCTTCATATGGAATACAGTGTGATACTGTGGGCTTTTTGTGATGTTTAAAATCAGTCTGGCACACCTTTTGTTGATTACCTTCTTTGACTTTCCTTTAGGACTGCTTTTTAAATGAGTAAATGAGTCTCCTTTTTAATGAGTAAAATTTTTTGCCTGGTTTATGTTCAACTCTTTGTTCTACAGCTGATGGTGTTGATAAATAATCACAAGATTTCTTCCTGACTCTAATAATGTTACTTCATTATGTTGTTAAACAATTTGACCTTTTCTATTAATTCTACTCCTACATGGTGACCCTAGCTGGGTGTGGTAGTGTTAGAACTATGGATCCTCCCTGATACTAAAGAATATTCCCCATTAAGAGTAGCTGAGTATATTTGTTAGCTGCTGATAAATAAGAGCTGTCATACGAGTTAACTACATAATGCATATGGAAAAAAAATGGTACTTTTAAATTAATGAATTAAATTTTTAAGCCTAGTGTGACTGTGAAACAATGTCATGTAGTATGAGATCCACAGCTGACTCATGAGCTGCTAAGTTGTGGGCAGGGGAAGGAATTTTGGTAGCGTTATTTTTAACTGCATTACTAAGAAAGTGTTGAACATTTTATATGCTTCCTGCTCAAATCTGAGTTGCTTGTCTTCATTTTGAAGCCTGTGCTTCATTGGGATGACTTCTAAAGATGATGCTTTAAGGGAGTCTTCATACATTCTGACATTTAGCATCCAATTTACACACTCTAAACTGCACTCTGGAGTTTTCACTGGCTATCTAGGAAGCTGTGCTGCTAAAGGAAGTGAGATGCCAAAGACAAGATGATGAGAACATTTCCCTATGTGTCTCCTTTTGACTAGAATAATTAGAGAAACATGACAGCAACCTGAACTGCTGCAAGGCCAGAAGAAAAAGGCAAATGATCTTTTAGGCCTATTGCAGATCAAGTACCATTGTTTTACACATCTGGAGCTTGTTTTGAAAATATAAAGCCATTTAATATATAGAGGATTTCAAAATTACTGCGAGATTCTGTTGCTATTTCCAAGTATGCAGAACTTTTCTCATTCATTCTGAATGATTCATTGGGGAAGTAGATCATGCTGCTAAAAAATCATGAGAAAAAATTTTGAGTCAACTAAGGGTCAAAAAACATTTCCTGCAATTATGAAGTGTGTTAATCAAGCTGGCCTTCTGCCTTACAGATTTCTCTTGATTTCAAATATCAGATTTTAAACATAAAAGAAATATAAACAAAACAAAAAACCTTGGATCACGAGATGACATTTCTAGTATTAGGCTCTTGAGGACAGAAGTTCTCCCTGGTGTGGGAGATCAGACATAACTAATCTGTGAAGTATTGCCTGGACAGTGTACAGCAAGAATTATGTGCTATCAATTCTTGCTTAGCAAAGTTTATTTCCCCATTTTTAAACCTAAGGCTTGGTGGATTAGTTACTATTTAAGTAACTTTAATATTGAAGTCTTGAAATCTGTTTGGAAAACTGCAGTCTCTGAAGGTTTATGAAATGACCAAAAAATGGACAGCTTCAGACAACATTGCCTTTAGGGCGTGAGAATGTAATTAATGTGGTAAGTCTAAGTGCATGGGCTCATTAGAGACTTGGCATGCAAAGAGTATGACTGTTGGGAAATGAACTTTTTTTTTCCTCCAACCAGAAATACTAAGCAGCTCAGTCTTTCTGGAAGTCTAGGTGCTCACTTTCTCTGATATATGCACAACTAATCAGAGAACTTAAATGTCTTTGCCTTCTTGAGCCCTCTATGACACAAACCAAATCTAATAAAATACTGTCTGGTGTCTCTCGCTTTTTGACTTTCATTTAATCATTTGCTGTTCTGCAAAAAATTATCATTGTATGTTGCATGAATTGTCTAATCAATTAGCTAACCTCAAATAATCCAAAAGCATTTGTTGTTGTGTAACACTGCAGTGCTGTTTGAGGTTTTTTGCCGAAACAGAAAAGGAATAGAGGGATCCTTCAAATGAGAAACAGGATCAGTGTACTGCATCAGTTTTATTTGTAATTATAGAGTAACTTCAGTAAACCAGCCCAGAGACACAAGGGTCATATGGGCTCTAACACCTAGAATAACTATCATTTAGTTCACAGTAGAAAACTAGTAGACAAAGGACAAAGGTACTTTAGGCCAGTGTTTTTCCAAGGAGTGGAAGCATCCTTTTCTAGAGAAATTCACATATGAAGTGAGGTAGAAGGTAAAGTAATGAATTTTGGTATTGTACACCCTAAGTAGTGCTTCTGGAGCTCTTAAGTGGTGGTGGAGACAGCCCAGGGGAAGAGGCAGGGAGACAAGATCCAGAAGATGGCAGTTAGAGTGGGATTGGTCAGTGAGAATTAAAACTGAAGACAGACCAGCATTATACCAGGATCTGAGTACTGCTGAGAGGAACAGAGGATTGTGTGGAATTGTGTGGTTCTTACAGAAAGAACCGTGTGATCCAAACTGACGTTGACTGTAGTGCTACCAATTTGGATATTGTGAAAATCCCTCTGTCTCTGAAGTAAGGTACAAGTCCAAAAGTACACTTTCAATATGGATTGTCTATTAAACCACATCCAGATAAGATGTTTCTTTTTAATATCTCTCTTTATCTTGTTTCTATCTATGTGAGGTAAAGGATAGCTTGGAGTCCAAACTGTCCTGATACTTACAAGACATGTTTGTTTTGTCTGGGAGGTTTTTACCACAGGGCAGAAGGAAGGAGTGGAATTAATTGAATTCTGGAGGTCAGCTGCATGCAATCAGGTAGTAAAATCTGTACTGCAACATACAAAATAGTAACATTGTAAAATTGCTGCCTAGGATGGCTCCATACTTTGTCTTTGGATGTGTAAATGTTAATATGCATGAATATGAAGCCAGAATTTCTTGTGGTATGCACACTTATTTTTAAAAGCCTTCTAGGTGGTCTGGTTTAGCTAGTTTATATATCTCATGCTAGTTTATATATCTACTCTGTATGTATAGCCTACCTTAGCAAGTAATACACACAAACAAGAGTGGCTCTGTAGAGCGAATAAATGTACTGAGGGCATGATATCTACACTACACATTTCAGAGTCACTGAATTTAGGGGTTTGTATTTTCACTTTGGACTAGCTCTAGTCTGCCTCCGTGGACTGAAGCCCGTTAGTGGCTGGAATTCGTCACATTTGTTTCACCTGACAGGAAATCAGTTCATGTTCTTAAGCAGCTTCTCCACTTTATGGAGAACAAGCAAGTGAGGATAGTCGATTTGCTTCAAAAGCACACCTCTGATCCCTGCTAAAACATGAATGCAGATGTGTCCTTACTGTCTTCTTAGGAGAAGTGCCAGTCTACATGGTTCCTTGGTTTTGGCTAGTCACCATGTTGGTTACCATTTTATTTGGGAAAAATGAAACTTGGTCCTTCCCTTTTTTTTTCCTCTTCTCTGGGTGTGAAGGCTGACTTCTTTCACCCAGAGCTAAGCAAGATTCAGTTTTAGAGAAGGGACCAACCATTCAGAACCACTGGCACAGCAGTTGCCCACAACAAGTGTTTATCATTACACAATTTACCTGTATGATTCCTTCTTTTTTTTATGTCACTACGCATCACTTAAGGCACATCTTAATTCAGGGAAGGCCTTACTGTTTAGGTCTCCCATACTCAAGGTTACTTGATACATATTAACAAATAAATAGTACTTGAAGTGAATAATCTTTATGGAATGTATTTTCACACAAAAGTACAAAAGCAGTTATTTGATCTGTTGTTTAGATGTAAAGTATTCCATTTAAGCTTCTCAGAACAATGCACTGTACAGTTAGCTAGCAGTTAGAAAGCTGTTAAAATCACTTCTACTGACCAGGGAAATACTATTTTAAATTATGTGTTGCCAGCGCAAGAAGCTAATTCAAGTTGAGCTTCTGTGTTCAAATGTGTGTAATTTCAAGATAAACACATGAAGTTTCTCGTCATCTTGTGATGATGGGGAATGTGATTAGTTCTGGTCAGGCCTGTGCAATCTGTTCAGAAGCAGAATATATTCTGAATAATTAGAAGTATATTGTGGCTGCAGTAACATCTGTGTACTGTGGGTGGATTTTGCCTCTGCTCAGCAATTCTGCTGACAGGTTTTTTATTTTGGAACAAGCAATGGGGAAATGTCAGTGAGGTGTAGTATTCAGTCATGGAGTAAGGCTGCAAGTCTACTTAGTCCTAAGACATCTTTATTACAATTATATTCACCATGCAGTTGTAGTCAGTAGCTCTGCGTACCTAAGGGTGCTTTAGTAACATTTAGAGTATTACAATTTTTCTTGTCTCTTATACTTTGGGGAAAATGCTTTTTAAAATAAATAAATAAAAATCACGCTTCTGAAGCACGTCTGGCTAGATAAGAAGTGACAGTGCCCTATAAACTCTATTTTATTCTCAAAATTATTCCAGCAAGGTGAATGAAGTTCCACATCTTAAAAGATTGTGCCTGATACAAGATAGGTGACAGAAATATTCATCAGGCAGGTATCACTGAAATAAATGCCAGTTGCTGGTAGGAAAAAAAAAAAGTGACGAACCAAAAAGATTTTATCAGTCTACATGAGCAGATAAAGTTACATCTAATATTATAGCCAGGCCTACAAAAAGTTCTTTTTGTTTTTGTAAGTGCAATAGCTGACATAAGGTACATCTGCCATGCTGTCAAGTGTTTTCATTTTACTAGGCTCTGCTGTTGCTGCTGTTTTGCTGGTGAGTGGTGGAGTTTCCATTCTGCGCTGTGAGGAGTGTAGCCCACAAAGTGTCTGCAGGGCATGAATAGATTGAGCATTTGCCAACTCTTTGCAGAAATATTTATGCACAACGCTGCCACACATGCAAACATTGAGGACACTTCAGCTAGTTTTTGTATTAGGTTTCTTTGCAACAAAGTGAATACTTCACTTAACCAGAGCTTTGTCTATCGAAGTATCTAGCCTGCCTGGGGAAGAAAGTTGAAGCAGTTTGTCCATACCTGAACAAACTCTTTAACTGCAGCAGAAGCCAGCAGCTATGTAACATGGAGGGGGTAGTTACTTATTCTGGTTTTAGGTGCCAGAGAACAGTATCAGGGAAGCAATGAAAGACTGTTGTTCCTTCAATTAATGCATGAGATGGGCTTCACCAGTGCTTTTAAAAGGCTATCTAAGAGGGCATCTGGAAGGAAAAATTCTCCCACTAGATCTGCAGATGTCTCTGGTGATACCAATCCCTAATACGGCAGTAACTTCGGATACCCTAGGAAGTTTGCAGTGCGCAGAATGACTACAGAGTTATTTGTCCTTTTAAGTATTTTTCTTTTCACTGCCATAACTTTAATTGAGATTACCAACTGCATGACAGGGATATAGTGTCCTGCACTGGATTGAGTGCAAGATACAATTGTGTTAGGATAGCACTGGTTGAATATATGCCACAGAATGCTGCAGTGTTAGTCTCACTTTTCAATGCTCTAGAGAACCAGGCTGACAGGTTATTACTGTCTTGAGCAATTGCTGTTACTTTCTGGTGCTTCTCCTCCTTCCATAAAAGTCAGTATATGTTGCTGATGGGGGTTATTTCTCTGTGTATAGAACGACTTCAGCCAGAATGGTATAGTACTAAAACTTTATGGTACTAAGATGGTGCTGACACATAAAGCAAGTTAAGTCATTGTTGTAGTAGGAGAATCTCAGGCATACATATTTATTTCATGTAAATACCAGTTTTATGTATTGCTTTCCTTTCCAGTGGTTCCTTCTCATATGGTATTTTAAGAATAAAATAGCTCCAGTGAGTTTCAGTAACAGAGACTACTGATGTGTCAGATGGTAATATCCAAGCTTTACATGAGGCAACAACCTGCTCAAATGTCAGAACTGTCTGTGAATACAGAATGGCTGGTTAAAGGGCATAGAATTTAGGCTCTAAAAATACCTTAATTTCTTCAAGAAGTTTTAAAACATACTTAAAGTTTTAATTCTCCTAAAAACACGCTGACAGCAATTGTCATTGTGTTTATATCTGTGCATCCAGTAGCTTTTCTATTATTTTTTTTTTGGTGGTAGTGGTGGTTTTGGTATTATGTTCATTCTTCCTCACAAAAGTGTCTATTTCAGTAGCACAAACCAGTCATCTTCACATGTAACCCAAAGAACAGACACTTGACAGATACTGGCATGTTAATATTGAAGCATGAAGGTCTAGTTTTAAGCCCACTGTAACTGTTGGTGGGTAGTCATAAAAATGAAATCTCTCAACTTGGTGGCCACTGGTAGATGAAGTATGATTTATAGAGCATCTTGTTAGTCAACTATATAAATTTTAAAATAAATAAATACAATTGTGCATGTGCTGTTCCAGTGGCAGCACTGAGAAAATGTATCATACTACATCTAGTAGAAGAGGAATGGATGTCCATCTTTTCTTCTGTTTGCTTTTGGATTTAGGCTAGTGCAGTTTTTCAAACTTGGATATATTTATTTTCCTCCCCATATTTTCTTTGAGTACATACCAGTCAGCACAGAATATAATCTTCCACAAGGTATAGCACAATCAGAGGCAGAAGACGTGTTTGTCCATTTGCAGGCCATTTCATTCCTCCATTCAAAGTCATGATTTCTTATACTTCAGGTCAATTCAGCTGTAAATCAAAACCTATATTGCTCTTAATGCCTTGTTGCAATTTACTTCTTAATAACATAACACTTTTTGCTTCCTTTATCAGTAAAACTTTTTTTACTGTGTCATTTGTTTAACTTAAATCCATCAGTGGATATTCTGTGTACTGGTTTCTTACACTATTGAATTACTAAGCCAGAGAGATTTTTGGCTACCAGACTAATTCTTATGATCTAAACCTACCAGAGGTACATAGTTCAGCCATTTTACTAAAGCTGTATTGTGTCTTTATGACTTTTGGGAACAATGAATGTGCACTAGAGCACAATTTCCTTTCTTTCTGTACCCATGCTAAATGTGTTATCTCACTGGTGCATGTTTTGAAAAAAGTCCCTGCTGTGGTATAGCGAGATGAAAAATGGTTCCTGTCTCAAAAAGAATTGCTTGTGTTTGCTGAATGCTGGCACTATCACTGCTGTTGGTTTCCTTAGTACAGAAATTGCCTTGATGCCTTTGACAGATAATCAAACCATAATGGAAAATGGGCACAGGTACAACTGACACTTTTTAGGATAGACAGGGAAGTTTTGAACAGCAAATTGCAGCAGGTTTTCTTTACAAGAGAGTTGACAAATAGGGCAGATACAATGCAGGTGGTTTACGTTCCTCTTCTGTGTGCATGTAGTTAGAGCTCTCTAGGTAATCCGCATGAGGATTAAATTGTAGTGACAACTTACATCTTCCATGAAATCTGTTAGTATAAACAAAAGTTATCCCTGAATGTTTCCAGGGTAGAACCCAAAATGGTGCTGTTTTTTGTTATGTGCATTGTTGTTCCATCCCCCCTCGCCACTTTTTACCATCTTACATAAATGTGACTCTTTGTAGGATTTAAATAGCCCACATTTCTTTTTCAGAATATAAGGGATTGTTCAGCATCAGGAAACTTAATATTTGATTCAGCCTGAAAGCTGTCAGTGCGTTGTGATTTTTGTAAAAAGGGCCTTTGAAAGTTCTCCCATTACCTTCTTGCTTTGTCATATATGTAGATTTCTAAAAATGAGTAAATGTTCCTTCAGTGGACAGTTTAGTTGGAATTACTTTTATATTCTGCATATTTATTTTCAGTACAGCTGATAATTAATTCACTGCTAGCTTAATTTTTTCTTCTCCTTTTTTTTTTTTTTAACAACCCTCAATCATTGATAAATGTGGTGGAAAGCCTTAAATTATATTAGGAATTTTGTCAGAGTATAATTCCAGACACCAGTGACTACTGTTGAATTTTGGATGAGTTGATATGTGCATTTCAGTCTCTTAAATGGTAAGTATCAGAGGAAGTTTAGAAAATTACTCATTTCCAACAGTACCATTTATACCAGTAAAATACAAATGTTGTGGTTATAGAAAGCAAGTTCAACAGTGTGTTTAAGAGCTAGCTTAACAGCTACCTGGCAAGTTTGCCATGCCAGCTGCCTAGGAGCCACAGATGCAGAAGCACTGTGAATCCGATCTAGTGCGGGAACCACAGTAGCTCCCAAGCTCCCATCACTTCTAAAACTACATTCCTTCCCTGCCTACCAGCTATCCAGTTGGGCTGCCAAGGAGCAGAGAGATACAACTGTATGTTATGCATTCTGATTTTAATAAATGAATGAACTATGGAAAAAAATCCCATCCTGGCTTTTGCTGTATAAATATCCACGTATAGCTATTTAGATATATAAACATACATATACAAATGCGTTTAAGCATACATACTTGCCTACATGGAAGTCAGTGTTACCTGAGAAGAGCCTGTGCCCCTTAATACAGCATGATTGTGGCTATTTCCCATTTGGTAGAGCTCTGGCATGACTCTGAAGTGGTAGTATTGAGTTAGAAGCTAGGCCTTCATTGGAAGGCAGATTTCATGGACGTGAGTAGTTGTTACTCCAAAATACAAATACAGAGGTTTTCTGGCATTGGTTGTAAATCTTAATTTAGGCAAGTAGCTCAAGCTTTTAAAGTTGTGGTTAATTCTGATTATTTTCATTCAAAATATTCCTGTACTTCCATTTGAGAGGTCTGTTTTGTATATTGCTGTTGAACTGCACCATCTGTTTCTCAAAGGGCAGATCACTGGTAAGATTGTGAAGGGGCCAGACTGCTTTTGCTCAGGAATGACTTCACGTGGAAGTGAGCCCATTGCTCTTCCATAGATGAGATAGATAAAATTCTTCCTTTCAAACAAAAAATGCTGTTCTTTGTCTGTTTTCTATTTGTTCCTTTTCTTTTGTTAAGCTCCAGAGGACCAAAACCCGAAATTTCAGAAACTTGTAGAAAAAAATATTTTATCTTTGTTCTTTACCTGTGGTGGTTTATTTCAGTGTATTTTATATATAGTGTTGTAAAACACTGAATACTTCAATGCCCTTGGCACGCTTTGTGGTAAACACTACCTGGATATGGTTCATCTTGTGTATGACTGCTTCCCTCAAGACTTGGTCAGCATTCCCCTACCTTTGGAGAACCTACCCCTCCAAGATAGATAGACTGGGTAGAAGGGCTTCTATATGAACTTTCGTGTTTAAAAAGTGCACAGAGCAGATTATATGGAGGAGTTGTTGATTACGCTGCAAATAGAACGGTGCTTCCTGGAAGAGGGGCATTGTTCCTTTTGATTTTTTTTTTTTTTTTTTTTTTAAATGCTGTTAACAAACCCAAATAAAAATGTAAGTTGAAATAAAGCTGTTGTGTATCCTAATATTGGGAACCTGCAAATAAGCCTGACAGAGAACTTTCAGTATGCAGGATTTGTTGCATCCCTGAAAATGGCATCTGCTGCAATGTCCTTTGCAATCCAGTAGCCAGTTCTTATAGAGACATTCACGGATGTACAATCATCTATCTCTGTCCCCTTCTCCATAGTGCTGTGTCCAGCCACTTGAAGTTACATCAGTTCCTGATGGTGGTTGTTACCAGTTCAGTTGTCAAAGTCAAGGACTGCTCAGAACAATGTGATACAAAGAAGGTATCAGGGAACAAAAAAACCCAAGCAACATTATGAAAATGGAAGAAAAAGATAAAAAAGCCTATTACAGTCTAAACTCAGAAAATGAATTCTTGAGAAACTATTAAAATATGCTGTATGTATTGGCATCCTTAGAGAAAATTCTGATCATCTCTGTCCACTATTTTCTCATATAATCAGTGTTTTGCTTTTAAAAAGATAACATTTTATAGCTGCCCACCAAGAAACTTAATGTCTCTAGTCTTCCCTTTGAACACCTGTTTTCAAACGTTTCTCACTATCATTGAGCTCTGAAAGTCACCACCTTACTGAGCACATTTCAAGGGCCCAGAACCAAACCTGTGCATGCAACTGTTCTTACAGGCAAGGCAGGGCAGAAACCTCACCCCTGATGCGACTAATGTCTACTTCCATTGAAATACTATTGCTTTCCTGTTTGCATTTCTTTAACTGTTTTAGTATGCCTATTAGAATATCTGAAAACGTATGTAAAATCTTGGTTAAAAATATTGGGTACTGAAAAATGGAAAAGGGAAATACTGAAGCTGACCTTTTGAAAATACTCATGTACTACTTGGCCTGCTTTTCAGTGAGTTGCCGGAATGTCTCAGTATTTGCTTTACTGTGGTTATGACTTTCTTAAGTATGTACTTCTACCATTCACTGATTGGATTTTACTAAAAAATTGCTTTTAAATGTCTGTTCTTGCACTTTATAATTAATTATTTGGCAAAATCAAAGACTCCACATGAAAAAATAAGTTTTATTCTCTATTGTTTAAACAAGCTTGATGCATTCCCTGAAAGCATGTGTGCCCTTTAAAACACTGGGATGACAAAACATATTTCAGCTAATTGGAAAGAGGATGTAATTACAATTAAACTAATATTTCCTGTAATGTCATCCAAAAATTGAACTCTTTTAAATTGTCTTCTTTGTTTCCCTACTGATGAGGGCAACATAACAGATTCCTTTGCCTAATTTTGGCTGCTGGGCTCTATATCTGTAGCGCAGCAGTGTTATCTTTCAGGGACCTGCCTATGTAATACTTTCACTGCTGTTGGTGTCATGGCAAAGGAAGATCTGTGAAGTGATCATTCTTTTCTTTTGCTCTTCATAACACATCCCTAGGATAGATTTGCTCAAGAAATTACTAAGTATAGGGCAGTATCTGCTGTCAAAAGCTCTGAGGTGGAAAACATTCTTTTGCAGACAAGGATCATGCATTTCTACCACTGGAATGAAAATTTGCCCTAAGAAGGTCCTTATGGTTTTTCACTGCATGGACTGATGTCATGCTTATGTCTGCATGTTACTTTTTCGAGCAGACATACTCTCGCTTTGTCTGGCTCCTAAGTTGATCAGAAGCTTTGCAAATGGGGTTAGTGCTGTCCTGAGCTAATAAATCCTGACTTACAGGCCTCAAGTCAAGTGTAGTGTGAGAGCAGAGGCAAACCTCAGATTTGCCTGCCAAGCTTTTGTAGACATACCCTGAACCTGCTCTTTGCTGCTGCCCAGACTGGTACAGCAGCAGCTCAGTGGCAGGCACTGTAGCAGTATACTTACCATTGACAGGGCCATAGATGGTCATTTGTGTTATGCTGTTGGCTGGGCACATCGCCATCTGACTTGGCAAGGGAAATAAAAAAGTCCCAAGACAAGACACTCTGATTTGCTTTCAGCACATGTTGGGTAAACATAGAAGGGCTGGAGACAGCTAAGTTTCTTCTGTATTCAACACATCATTTACAATACTGAATTTCCCCTGTTGTTTTTTTTTTTAACAATAAAATAAAAAATATTGGGGGTGACAGAAAATAAGTATTATTTGTAAATCATTTTAGAGGTGTCAGACAGTAGCTATGCAAATAGTAAGACCAAAGATACAGAATGAGTTGAAAGTAGTAATCTTAGAGGACTTCCTCTTTTCAATCTGAGGTGATCTGAAGTATTTCTGCCATCAGCCAAGAAAGTCACATGATGATGGGAACTAAAATTGTGTTGCTTTAGCCCATTCAGTGAAAGGAGACTTTTATGTAACTTAACAAAAATTGAGGAATTAGTTTCAGTTCACGTCCTGTGGAGTGGGAAGTTGAACTGATAGTGATTTAGAGTCTCTATTGTCAACACTAAAAAATTAATTATAAAATTTACAAGTGAGCTGCAACACTTCAATGTTCTTGTTGCTGATTTAATTAAAAAGGAAAATACAATCTCCTTTTAAGTACTGAAATATGTATTGCTGGTGAGATGACCGATGTTGCTAGAATGGAACCATCTTTATGACAGAAAAGAAAAAACCCGACTATTAAATGTAAATAACTGATGTTTCGGTTTTCTGTCCTAACCAAGCTTGCTCACCATTTTCTTATCTAAACATTCTCCTTTGGCCCGAGATCATACGCAGAATTATTGTCAGAAAACGTTTTCTGGGAAATGTGGATGGTTGGAATATCAAAATTAATCTTAGACTGGAAAATATGATGATATTAGCATTTCTAATTTTGTTGCTACCAACAAAAGTATATTGTTGTGCCAGAAACGTACGTTCACATGCTATGCATGAAGTAGAGAGCTTCTAAAATTTCTGCTCAAAATACCTAAATCATACATAAACAATGACACACTTGTATATAATAAAGTATTTATATATTAAATATACAGAAAAGGTATATGTACATATGCTGAAACTTTGTGGACATCTGGAGTATTGAGATAGTTAGGATTTCCAGCTGGAAGATGACAATTTTTAAGCAAGTCAGTCTGATGTATTTTAAGATAATAGACCACACAGTTAATTTTGGTTTCAATGCCATTCAAACAACCGTATTGTGGACGAAAGAGAAGCCAGTGCATGGTCTGGTTTGCTTCACTGCTGAACATTTTGCTTTTTTTATTATTTAATTAACGGTTTTGACTGCTTTTGCATATTAGTTTTTTAGTCTTTATTTTTCTGCTAGTGAATGCCTGCATTTCTAAAAGAAATTCTCATTTCCATTTGCGCTGGTTGTACTGCAATTGGCAACTCCTCAGAACTGTGTTCAGTACCTACTTATATATGTCTCAGGACCTACAGTTAAGAATAAAGCCTGGAAGAACAAGTGTGACTAAAGACAGGGGGAAGCCGAGTTCCTTAGGTTAAAAAGGTTTCTTATTTGCTCATCTACAGATACATGGATGGGTCTAACACAGAAGTTGGTCCCTTCTCTCCAAGTACCTCATTAAAAGTGTGACAGTAATTGGGTCTGTCTGATTGGCCCACAGAGACTGCAGCAGAAGTCAAGGCAGAAGTTGTCCTAGGTAAATATCTGAGGCTTATCATTGAAACAGGGCCATTGAATGAAGTGCGCAAGAAATTGAAGGAAACCTTGTTGAAAGCTTCAACATTTTTACCATTACTTATATTATCTGGAAACAAAATATCCTAAGTGTTTTCAAATTGCCTTCTGTTTACCTTTTTTAAGAACTGAATGTTCTGTTAACTTCTAGAATGCATATACTTTTTTCCCCCTTTTTGAGCTCAAAACCATGCAGCCATGTTTTAGCTCAGAGGAAGTAGGGCTATTCAAGATATGCAAGCACTCTTAACTTTCCCTGCCTTCTGATTTTCCTAGACCATCGAGTGGAGCTTTTACCTCCTCCTCAACAAGCACTGCATGTCTGATCATCTTTTTGTCTTATTTTTCCTTCCTACAGGGACCCTATAAAATTACAGCAGCTGCAGAACCAAATTCGTCTGGAGCGAGAAAGTGGCCAGTGGTATCGTCACCAACAGCAACCTGATCATCACCAGCACCCTCCCTCTTCTCCTTCCTTTCCTCCTCCCCCCTCCTTCCAGGAGCTTGCGTCCAGCCAGTCTGTCACTTCTCCTGTGCCAATGAGTGTTCTTAACTCTCATACTTCACCAACCATGCAGTCCTCCAGCTCCTTCAACTATGCTCGACCTAAGCAGTTCATTGCTGCTCAGAACATCAGCCCTGCTTCAGGTTACGTGACTCCATCTTCAGGATCATCTACATCCAGCCTTCCTTCTCCTATGTCTCCAACTGCTTCTCAGAAACAGTTTGGGAGAGTGCCTGTTCCCCCCTTCTCTCAGCAATTTGCTCCAGAAGGAGAGTACACCTGGTCTCCTTCTTCCCCATCCCCTCCACCCCCTCCTCCACCTGTCTTTAGTCCAACTGCAACATATCCAGTGTGTGATTCCTTTCCACTTCCACCTCCCCCACCCCCTCCTCTTCCTTCCCTTTCTTCACCTTCCCACAGCCTGTCTCCAACTCCCAGATTTCCTAACTCCGGCCAGTCTCCAGCAGCATTTCTCAGCTCCATGCTGCCATCCCAGCCACCACCCATTTCTGTCAACGCATTAGGCCTCCCAAAAGGAGTGACACCTCCGTAAGTATCTGCTAATGAGCTCCTTGAGTTTGACTGTACTGGAGATTGTACTGAAGATTACTGCACTTGCTTCATTTTGTATGTTTCTAGGGTACTTTGCTGTTACCTGCTACCTGTTACCTGGCAGAGAATTGTTTGCCAATGTCTCTGTGCTAGAAATGGGATATAGTTTTCTAACCCTCACAGAAGTGAGATTCTGGGAAAGCCCTACAGTAGGACACAAAAGAGGAGAAGCTAAAGCTTTAAATTGGAGTTGTTGAAAATATGAAAGCAGTAGCAGAAGGCTCTTCAAGCCCAGGGTGGTGGAAGGAGATCCAAAAAAACCCTTCTCACGACCCAGTTCTTCTGTCACATAGCCAGTGATATTTGCAGTCTATGTTCCTATCACATTTGCAGGTAGAGAAATAGCAAGTAAAGAGAGCATTATTCAGAAGTCCTTATAGCTTTGTGATACTTAAAGTATAACGTATTTAAGTCTACGCCTGACAACAAAGTGGTTGTAATGATATATTGACTTTTGGCTAGAGCTTTTGTTCTGAGGAAGTTTAGGAAAGGGTTTAGGAGGGGATTTAGAAAAGCATTGCATAAAACCAAGCAGAATCCCTCCCCCTAACAACTCTACGTACTTGTTTTCCCCTTTTGTCTTCTCTAAAGACCAAAATAGTATTTTGGAGCATGTCAGCTCCCATCATAGATCAGTTTGTCTTTCCGCTGGCACTATGCTCTCATTCCATCCTTAGAGAACAAAGAGACATACTGAAGAACAAAAATGAGAATAGCTGTGTCCAAGGCTTATTTATAACTTTGTGCATAAGTTTGTCTAAACAGATCTACGGTGTCTAGGTGACTTGCTCAGCTACATACTGTTGCAGTGGGAACTTCTGTTATTTCAGTCCAAAATACGAAAAGGAAGAGAAGGCAGAAAGTGGACAGATATCAAAGTAATAAATCATACATACGCTTTAAAAAGCATTTCTTTATCTTGATTTCTGTCATACAGCTCCTTATGGAGTCTGGCCATAAACCAGACTTACGAGAAAAATGAATAAATGGTACACTCATAATAGTTGTCATTTTCTGTCTTACTATGTCCTTTGCACTGGCTGAGTTTCTCTGTTGGTACTGACTGCTGAAAGCTGCATGATTAAATTACTGCCAGCTTGACTGATAAGCACCGTCCTCAAAAGCCTGAATTCATCCCTATTTTTCCAGGAAAGGCTCTAGTACAGCTAATATAGTTCTGGATAGGAGCTGGATTCACTTTCAAGTTCCCTCCTGTGTGCTCTGAGGGTGGCAGCAGCAGCTCGATCCTCTGCTGTGTCCCTCTTTCCCTCCTACGTTCATGCGCATGTGTTCTCATTTGAGGCATTAGCTGTTTTATTTCTCATTCTCTTTGATCTTTGGACAGAGAGACAACTCTGTAAGGATGTTTTCCCCTTGCCCATGCCCCTCACTTCCCTACGCCAGTCTGGGTGTGCATGTGATGGCATGTCTATCTCCCCCGGGACAAGGCAGCAGCCTCAGGCTCTGAGCTGAGGTTGAGGTGGTTGGCTGTTTGGCCTGCATTCCCTCAGGAAATGTAGTCCAGATGGGAGCTGGATCATGTTAACTATACTGAATGGATGTGTGTATAATTTATGTATATATACATATGCGTGTGTATATACAATGAGCATTTGTCATCTGAATTGTAACATTAAAACATGGTAAAAGATGTACTGCATGATGCAAAAAAGAAATAATAATCTATTGTCATGTATCTTTGATGCCAATTTTTTCCTGGCCTCTCCTTTTTCATTTTCCTCTGTAAGTTACTAATGTCTGGTGTGTCTTGTGAGTAAATCATTCTGTTTCCCACCACTCTTATACCACTCCTGAGGAATTCTTCTCCTTATCTCCCTTCCCCCCACTGCTTTTTGTGTCTTCTGCTTTGTGCTGTAGCCTCAGGCCCTTTTTTCCCCCACCTTCACTTTTTCTTCTTTTCCCTCGTGTTTTGCTTCATCCTCACAAACCCTCTTTTCTTGAACACATTTAACTTTCTGAGATGTTGCAGGTTTTGAGCCATTCACAGTATTCCATAACCTCAGCCTATAGTCTGGCCATGTACTCCATGATCTCCAAGATGTGTTAATTTAAAAGGATGTTAATGTTTCCTGACAGTGTGCTGTACAGACTGGGTGCAAGGGACAAATTGGAGAATTCAAAGTTTTGCTTCAGCTCAGCATCTAAAATGCTAGTCATTGTCTCTTCTCAATCAGTCATGTAGTGGTGATATTGAGAATATGATAGTGGGTTGCTGAAAGTGAACTAGGCAGCATTTGAAATACTTTTCATGGAAAGGAGGTACATTTTTGTACTATAGAGACTCCAAATACAATGTTTGAAGTGGTAGGATTTCCTCTTTATGATTTATTATCATATTTTAACATCAGTGGAAGCAGACTTGGACCTTTCATTGCATTTAGATACTTCAGCACTTTCATATCAAGTGCCTGTAGCAGATAAAATGCTCTTCAAACAGTTTTCCTGTCTGCTTTCAATATTTTCATGGCTCCTTTCTCTTGCCTTTTTTGCGTGTGTTTTTCCGGGTTGGTAATTCACTGGTCATATTTTGGTTACATGGTCTTTTTTCCCGTGGTTGTTCACTCTTTTCTCTCCAAGGCTATAGGTACCGTACATTGATAGT
Organism: Nestor notabilis; assembly: GCF_000696875.1. Lineage (NCBI taxonomy): Eukaryota > Metazoa > Chordata > Aves > Psittaciformes > Psittacidae > Nestor > Nestor notabilis. Next base: position 32,070 of record NW_009922422.1, read on the forward strand.
CAAATATCTGAAAGAAAAAAAAACCCAAACATTTAGCCTTGTCAAAGTCTCTTGTAATTACCAAAAACCATTGTTTGGTAGAGCAAGAAATTCTTCAGACTATTTTTAGAAGTTAAGCATCTTGATATACTGTGGAATCTATTGATTTATTTTTTTTTCTTAATTTTTCATACACTTCAGTGATTTTTTTCATTACTAAATCTCAGCACCATTACAGATCTGCTCCTCAGAATTAGTACTTTGTAGGCATCATTCATATTTTCCTCAGATGTGGTAGGAGCAGAATAACGGTAAAGTAATAAACATGGCAGGTGGAGATGGTCAGAGGCAGCATCAGTGATGTTTTCTGTAAAATGGAAGGCACAGTGGTTGCATACAAACCAACAGTCTTCATTTCTCCTCATGGAGTCAGACCTTCCCCCCACCAGCTTTCTCCAGGCATTTCTTTTCCAGTGTATGTATTGTTGTTCTACTTAAAAGAGAAATTAATCCAAGGAGCGATTCTGCCTCTTTTTCTGTGAGGTCAAACAGAACGTTTCTAACTGTCTATTCCATCCCTGTTCTCTGTGACCGAGCAGTAAATACGATGCTAATGTTTCAGCTAACAGTTGATATTTTCCTTGGTTTTGGACCCTGAGAATCTGTGTCAGTGACAGCGTTATCTAAACCAGTTTGATCAAATAAACATTCTTTCCAGTTGATAGATTTGGGAACATGACACTGAGGGGGGTTGTTTGTTTTGCGCGTGGGGTTTTTTGTTGTTTTTTTAACAACGTAGTCTTACAGCCTTGCCTGTATCATGGGAATAGCTACTTGTGAATTTACTATGTTTTATTTGGACGTCTGAAACGTGGAAAGCAGCTCTGTGTCATTAGTACCTACTAATTCACCTTTAAATATTTTAAATATTTAGTTGCAACAATTGTATGGTAACTGCTTCAGTTGAATAAAATACATCTCATCTCTCCAGTAAGCTCTAGGCACTTTGTAGTGACCAGCATTTTCAAGCTGTGACTGTGGTGGAACTAGCTGAGCAAGCTTTGGGAATAACCTTTTTCTCTATTAATGGGGCAGATGTGTTAAATTAATCTCTGGCCAGAGCATAGTGATATTAAACAAAAGAGAAGGAACTAAGTACCTAGTTAGGTACTTAAGGGAATTATGAGCACTTGTCAGTTATTTTTGAGGTAAAACTTCACTGGAGTAAGATTGTTGGTGCTGTTCTTAAAAATCTCAGTTCTTCCTTTACCTAAAGAAAACTCAAGGGTGGATGGATGTGTTCGATTCAGGTTAACCTTCAGTTTTTGTCCACAATTAAGTCTGTAGGAGCTAGAATCTGGTCTTCACTTTTCGTAGAAAAAACCAAATTGTATCTGTATGAAAAAAAGTAGGTATACTTACAAATTCTAGGCCAGCACATACACTGGAAGGTTTACAAGAGCATTTGTGAAAGCAAAATTCATCCTATGAGAAGGATCTGGTCACTATTTAGTGAATATTAAAATAAAAAGAATATAAATCCTGCCACTGAAAGGTGTGGAGTCGCTCAGCCTGAAGAAATAGGATCTCTTTCCAAGTATAAAAACCATGTATTGTCAGGTATACATATACCTTTTTGAAAGTACTTAAAAAAAAATACAGTCTTTTCATAAAGTAGACACTTTTCCTGAAAGTAGACTTTTTCTTAAAGTAGGTACCTTCAGTAATATTACCTTAGTCACAAACAGAAAAAGTCTGACTCTACAGAACTGGTGAAAGAACATGTCTCTAGATTTACAACTTTCTGGAAAATAATGGAAAATGAAAAACACTGTTTTGAAGAGAAGATTATCTGAAGTATCTTGTCAAATGTAATTAAGTAGCTGCTTTTATCATCCTACATATTTTGATCTCTAGAACCTTAAATCCAAATCTTAGAGGAGATTCTGTGGGAGTCATGAGAATAGCAGCATCAGAGAGAGATCTCACTTTTTTCCCCTTTGAATCAGGGCTGCTGGTCTGTACTGTGATTTGTCCACTGAATCCTATCTCAAATAGCACTGCAGCAAATATTTTAGTAACCCTCATGTTCCTTGAGTCAGTTAGCAGTGATGGTGACCACTCTAAGGAAAAGCCGCGCTTCCCCATCTTTTTATCTTACAGCTTTCAACAGTCTCCCTGTACAAATGTCAGCTTTCATTTTAGAGTAAACTGTATTTCTGTCCTATGTAGACCAGACATTTACTTTTCCCCTTTCTGTGAGTTATGCCTGTCACAACTGTAACAAATGGAGGTAACTTACAGTATGATTGATGTGAAAATAGTTATACATAGGAGAAATTGCCTTGATTAAGTCCAACATCAAACTGAGGGGAAAGGTCAGGGTGGTTTCTTGCTTCTAAGGGAGCTCATCTCATCTCTGTATGCTACCTATTCAGTCATACCTGCAGTTACTAGATCTCAGGAAAATATATCTGAAGACAAGTACTTCTGTAATTGGAAAAGTTCCAGCCAATATTAGGGTTTGCATTCATTCCCAACCCCCAGTTTTCTTAAGCCATTGCTCCTGTCCATTAGACCATCTTTGTTTAAAGTTTCTTGCTTTATTTTGTTGTACCTCTGTGGTTTAGCTCTTTTTCTAAATGGTATTTGCAGGTGCTTAAGAATGTTGTAAGATGACAAGAGAACTTCGCTGAGGGAATTAGTACATGCATCTTTCTGTTGAAAAGGGGGAGAGGCTGTTAGCAGCATTGCTTTGTAGCTTTTTTTTGTTTGCAGATGTTTTTCTTCAGAGGACTTAATTTATAACCTCCTTATTTTAAGCCAGTCTGAATGCCACAGAAATGTCTGTGAATGTAGAAGCCAGGTGCTGTCTGTGCTTGACAGTTGTGGAGACCATAGCACTTCATCAACTGGAGTAAAGGTTAATATTTTGGATATATTACCTTTCCTCCAATCAGTGTAGGTTTTTCTTCACATGCTTTTTGCAGCTACCTGTTCTTCTCAAGATTTCAGGATTCCGAGGACTGTGCCAGCCTTTTCTACATTCAGGAGCAGTCAGTGCTTTAGTGATTTCTTCTTCACTGTCAGTTCAAGTGAAGCTGGTAACAATCAGGAATGCAGATAAGATTACTGGTTGCAAAGTAAGTAGTATGTTTTAAAATCGCTATCCAACTATGTGGATGTCTTTGGAAAAGCAAATGGCAATCGTGTCTGTGTTAACTAGTGCAGTGTGAGGCAGCGGGATAACTTACTTAGGTGGAGAAGGAACTGAATGGGAGCATGAAAAGCATTAGTTCTTTAAAAGAGTAAAAGCACATTTTTAAAGATAAGCTTAAGAAAAATGAACTTTTGGTGGTAGGCGTGCAGTTTGTAGGCGAGTGGTTCTCTGTGTTATCTAGTCATTAAGAAGGCTTAAATTTGCTCAGAAATACGTATCATTCATGTCAGTCTTGATCCTATCCAATGCGGAAGCATGATTTACTATTTTTTTTTCAACTGTAGTTTCATCACCTTGGGTGGTAGAAATAATTTAACTTCCGTTACCTTTGTTTCATTTAGCGCAAGTCATCCTTAGTCAGGTCTGTGCCTCAGGCATTGCCTTAATTCAGTATGTAATGTCATATTGCTGAGCAGAGCTGACTCCTCGTCTCCACAGCGTGTATGACAAGATCAGACTAAAAGCTTTTTAGTATGCAGCTGCAGCTTCAAAGTTTGTGACCTGTTACAGTGTTTGTAATAGCATTCTTCTTACAGTAAGTGAAAAATGTATTAAGTGGGAAGGAATTAGCTGTATTTTTGGAAGGCTTTAGTTTTTAAGGGAAAATCAAGTTACTGTTCATTACCTCAGTACCAGAGAATTGATTTGGATTTCTGTGAAACTGAGCCATATTGGCTGCAAACAGGAATTTGTTCTTGGAAGGATAACAACAGCCAGCCTGTTGCCCTTGTTTACACTGTGAAAGGTACATAGGAAAAGAGGGAATTGCATCCAGCATGCACTCTGTGTAATTAAAACATGAAAAGTACTGCTGGTTTGGCCTTCTTTCTAAACAAATGTTAGGGCAAACATTCAAAACTAAGGAGAGCCAAGCCGAGGTTGCAAAAATCTCTGCTGTCAAAAATCTGTGTGAATTAAGATTTCTGAGTTTTGGCAATTCCATAGCACCTTTTTTGACCAAAAGAATTCAGACTTGTGTTCTTTTATCTATGTCTGTAATTCAGGCCCTCGGTAGCTTATGTGATGCATGTTTCAGAGGTGCTTAAAAATCTATGTGAATTGCAGCCTGATTCTCAAAAGCTAATAGTTTCTTTGCACATTTGTGGTGCTGGTTACGTGCTCGAGACTAATGGTATCAATATCTTGAAATATGTCTTCTCCAGCTATTTTCGGCTATCTTAATAATCACAACATACTCTGAAAATTGCAATAGGCAAGAAAGGAACATATAAATATCTAAATGAATTGGCAGAATGTTTTGTTTGATATTTTCCCTGAGAAAAGATGAAAAGAAACCTGGTGAGTCACTAAGGACTTAATGCACAAATCTTACTGCATCCAGATAAGGGCATGTAAGATGATGAAAAATATTTGCAAAAGCAGCTCAAGCAAGTTTGCTGCCAGGCTGTCTTGATAAACAAACCTTCTCTCAAGCTGAATGGGTCTGTGCTTTAGGGGATAGACTTACCGAGGATCTTCCAGTCATTGCCTTTCAGCCATTTTGAAATTCATCTCAAGAATGTATGTCTTCAGAGCTAACTTGGTCGGGGGGTATATATGTGTGTGTATGTGTGTATAGATATATTTATGTACACATTTTAAAGTGTATATATGTAAAGAAAGAGATTCTAAAGAGGGGGTAGAAATAGAGTGTCTGCAGGAAGAATTGCATTTTCCTTGTGCACCTCTTCTTTTTTTGTCCCAATTTAAAATAGTCCTGAAAGAGAGAAGTTTTCTAAAGGCGTTTCAAGAACTTTAACTGATATTCACCTTTATCATTATGTTTTTAAACTTCCTTGCTTACATACTTATTTGTAAACATAAGTAAAGAGAAGAGAATCTATTTTTCAGGCAAGTTGCCTTGACCAGGTCTTGGATGACACTTTGCACCCACTATGCAAAGCTCAGGATGCTCTGGCACATAACCAGGGGTCTGGAAGGTTGCAGGGAGACTGCCTCTCCTGTTAAAAGCTACCAGGGATCCCCAGGCCATTGCTGGAATATTTGCATGCCTTGTTCTTAAATAAAATTCCTTAGCTTCCCTACATGACTTCTTCCAGCGTGTAACTGTCACTGTTGGAGGGTGGAGAAAGGATAGTTCTACACTGTTTACATTGGTTTTGTCTCAGCTAGGCCTGTTTTTTTTCAAGTTCTTATCTACTTATCATCCTCAAGGGAATGGAGAATCATTGAATGCTACCTATTTTTTTCTGGTTTCTGATTGAGTCATCTCTCTATCTTCATTCTCCTCATTTCCTGACTAAATAAACAGATTTTCTTTGTGCGTATGTGACATAGCTTGTCACAATAGCTATGCTTTTAGAACCATCTGATGGGGTTTTGTTCTAAAACTTTCCAATTTGCTGTGTTTTTCTTGAAGTGCGGTGGTAAAACTGGATCCAGTGTCCAACGGCAAGGAATAAAGGAATGCAATGAAGTTTCATGGTTCATGCTAATGTGTCCTAGAATTAAATTTCTTTTCCTTTTGAAATAATGGTGTTATTGTCCAAGTTTTAATCTCGCAGATTCTTGAGAGATGCTTAATATGTTAGTGCTAATTTTACATTTATGTGCTGTCATGCTTTGAATGTTTTTCCTGGCTTTCGTCATCATTAGACCACCTCTAGACTAATTATGAAGATCGTTGCAATTCTTACCTGCCAACGAGTTGCAATCTCCACAAGTTCAGCATCAGCAGCTGATTTGAGAAACATGCTTTTTATTTCATATTCCAGTGGCTAAGGTTGAAATACTAAGTAGTGAACTTAGTACATGTAGACCTTTGAAAGGCCTCGTTGATCTATATTCTTTCCGTTTGATAGGAAAAAGTGAATCCTTGATACTCTCTGAAGTGCTTTTTCAGGCTTTTGTGCGGCCATATAATAGAAATTTCAGCCAGACTCTGTTCTGCTGATTTACTGGGGAACTTACTGTAGGTCCTGAAGGCTTACTCTGAACCTATGAACTGAACTGTATTAAAGCTACTTCTTTTTGCCTATCTGCATGCTCATGTGAGGTTTAATACGATTCTAATTTAATTTCCTTATTACCCTACATTGTTTTGAAATGGACTGTAATACTGTTTTCTTATGTTGAGTGTGGACGTTGAACTTGCTGACCTGTAATTCTCTCAGTACTCCTTTCCTTTTAGAAATGGGTGTGTTTACTTTGAGGTTTTTATTTTCACAGATAGCTGATAATACTTCAGAAAATGCTTTCACTTGTTACTTGAAATCCACCCCAGAGCACTTAGCCCATCCCCCTCTTTTCATGAACTGTTGTGACTTTCTTGGGTAAACTGTACATTTTACGTTTACAGCCTATTTAGTGCCAAGCATAAGCAGGCCTTTTCCTGCTAAGACTCTTTTTATCATTCAAGTATGAAATTTGTAAGGATGTGAAATGAAAACTGTTTCTTAATGTATCACTTGGAACTTTGAAGGTAGGATGCATGTCTCCATGAAAAGCTGGCATTGAGCTGCTTCGAGGTGAAGCCATATTTGAAATATGCTGCCTTGAAGTTGGCCAGATTTTGTTTTGGGGGGTGTGTGTCCTTATCTGATAAGTGGTGAAATTCAGTTCCATGGCAGTGCTGGGCTGGGTGGGGTAAGAGGCTGGAAGGTGAAGGGAAAGACTATGAGGAGAGAGACAGATGCCACCTTTCCACTAGCCTTCCAGCAGCTGGTCCAGCCTTCCTGAGGGACGTGACCTTCTGATGCCCTCTTCCCACCTTCTGTCCATTTTCCTTCCATATCTTCTCTTACATTTACTGTCCCCAAGTTTCTTGAGTTACTGAAACATCTCTTCCTTGAAGAGACCTTAGCCCTTTCTTTCAGCATTCTCTTGTCTCCCTGTAGATGGGATAGTTTTCCTGACTTCTTCCCCAAAACAGTGGAGGAGACTCTCTTACCTGTAACTGAGACAATGCTGAATGCTGAGGGAATTATTCTGCTGGTTACTGAGATCTCCAGCTAGTGGCTGAATATTTCTAGGGTGAGGGAGGTTGTTCTCTGGCTTTTTGTGACATTAGACAAATGTCTTCTCGTCTGCTGTGATTTAATGGGAAAATGCAATTCTTTTTACAAGAACTTCACCATTTTCCCATTTTAAATTTAGTTTCAGTAACAGAATATGAAATGTTTTAGGAATTTAGGCATAAATGTTTCCAATTATTGTCTTCTCCTAATGTATTCACTTAATTCCTTTTTTGGCTTTTGACAGCATGTATGTATTGTTTCATTTTAACTAATGCTAAAAATTACCATTGAAAACACTTGCTGAAGAATGAAGTTTCTCTACCCATGTTACAGACAATTAGTACCAAACAATATCCAAGAAAATTTGTTATCTCCATATGATTCTTGTTTAACATTTTGGTGCTGCTAATTAAATTATGAAGTTGTGTGTTGGAAACAAGTTTACCACTTACATGCTAGTCTGATTTTCTTTTTTTCTCTATCTCTGACATCTGTGAGTTTGTCTGTTTGTCTGGTTTGATTCCATATTTTGCACAAGTCATTCCCATGTAATGGGCTGAGCCCTATTTAGTTGATAAAGTGGGGAGAAAAAAAAAGGAAAGCCAAAACTCGTTGAATCAGTGTCAGTGTTTTAAATGATAATGTGTGACTTCACTGGAGAAATGAGCTGTGCTGCAAGTTTCACGGACTGATAGAATTCTGATATCTTCACAACTGTGTAAGAGCAGCTGATCTCCAGTAGAAATGTTGGGCATTTCCAGCAAAAGAGCCATCATATGTGTTAAATATTAGTGCAGACTGGGGGAAAAAAAATTCCCTGTGCCATTCCAGAAAGTAGGAGTGAAACATCCTGAAAGTACAATTGTAATTTGTAGGCTGGTATGAGGCCAGCCTGTGAATGCAAACTGTGAAGTGGTTGCTTTTCCATTGTGAATCCCTGCTGCTGAAAACTGCTTTACAGGGCTGATTTTCCTTTTTGCCAGTGTACAGAAACAATATTTACATGTCGCCTTCTGGGTATGTGCTCACAGAGAGATGCAGAATAAACATGAATTTATGGATTGTGTATTGCAAAGCTGTAACAAGGAATTAGTTAATAAGTAGTGTAGGAAATTAATTATTAACTGCCTCTTCTTACATCTTTCTGATCTTTATCTGTCTGGTACTGCATAGAAATCTAGTTTTTCTTCCATCCAGTCTTATCTAGTCATGCTTTCTCTTTCATTTTCCCTCTCACTTTATTTTATTGCTCATCAGTTTCCCCTTTGAGTGTATGGTGTTTACAGCCACTGCTACACAATCCTGAGCCCTATTCTAATGCATGACTAAAGCTTAGCTTTAGCTTTGCTCTTAAACTAATAATTTCAGCAGTGATGTAAATTAGGAGGGAGAGCATAGTAAGTGAGATACCAGACCTTTAATTTCAAAGAAACAATGTTGTTTTCTTCACTAGTAGCAGTGAGTCCAGATAAATTCCTAAATACTAATGATTTCAGGAAAGCTTATGAATTTTCCTGTACTGTTTTGCAGGGGATTTCCCAAGAAAACAGGCAGAACTGCTAGGATAGCATCAGATGAAGAGATTCAAGGGTCAAAAGATGCTGTAATTCAGGATCTGGAAAGAAAACTTCGCTTCAAGGAAGACCTGTTGAACAATGGGCAACCGGTATAAAAACATAAAATACCCCAGGGAATGGGAGTGGGAATCATGGGCAGTTTTCCAGATATGCTGCATAAGAAATAATTGTTGTAGATGATATTTTATGTAATTATTATTAATTGCCTTTCCAAAGCTGCATTTCCATAAGGAATGATAGTGTACATTTTGACCTATCACGCCTCCTTTTGTTTGACAATAAAACAATAGAGGTCTCAAAGATGATGAATTTGCGTAAGAAGCCTGCACAGTCTGTACCTTACGGGCTTTTTCAGCCTCAGAGGCTGCATGCTTTTGCCTGTTTGTCATTGAGTGGCCAGTAAGTATATACATAGCTCTTATTCAGTCCAGGCTCATCCTACCTTTTGCTCAGCTCCTGGACAATGCGGGGGAAGAGCAGGTGGTAAGTGGACATCAGAAGGGGGCAAGACAGTTCATCATGAGAAACAACCCATTCGGAATCAGGCATCATTAGATCATGCAGTTGTGGGGCTTTTTTTGACCAATAGACTAGAAGATAACCTATAGTACTTACAGACTTTATCAGGAGTTAACAACGTGCTTGTGGAGTCAAGAAAGGAGGTAAAATGGGCATCTCAAACAGTTGAAATGCATCGCCTCAAAGTTCTCCATTAATTTTTGTGCATTGAAAGATATGCATGAAAGATAACACACCAAATTCTTCCTGCTCAGAGCTGATGATAAGTAACTCTCCCAAGGTTTGATTACAGTTATCAAGGCATTGATTTAAATGTATTTGAAGCAGAAATCTCTTTTAAGAGGAAAGTAATTTTTTAAATGTAGACTGTGAAGCCTTTTTTGTCAATGAAATGCTTTCAAAAGCATCTGAATACCATGGGATATGTTTGTGTCACTGAAGGGTAGATGGGCTTTAGGTTTCCTGGATCATGCTCAGAAGTTTGATAGGCTTGCTACCCGTGTCCAAGATGTGGACTAAGGTGGTGTAGTTCAAGACAGCTGATTGAACTACAGCTGATTTACATGTTGCCTTCTGGGTATGTGTTCACAGAGAGATGCAGAATAAACATGAAGTTATGCATTGTGTATTGCAAAGCTGTAACAAGGAGTTAGTTAATAAGTAATGTAGGAAATTAATTATTAACCGCCTTGTCTAGTCCACAGCTGCTGGATTCTGGTTCTTAGTAAAGTCAGTGGAGTAAAGTAGGG
>NW_009922422.1:42121-50082 GCF_000696875.1 Nestor notabilis
TGAACAGTGCTTCTGTACTTACCTTCCTCCATTGACTGCACAGGGGTTGGCAGTTTTCTGTAGCGGTTGAGCAGAATCACTTTCATAGTGTGTAAGTTGATGGGTTTTTTTAAAGGAGCATGACTGTCAATGCCTATTTTGGAAAGTAAAAGAGATGTTTGGCCTGGACAAATGAATGGAATGTCCTGAGAAAGCCCACATGGCCTGAGGGGGGAAAAAACTGTGATCAGATGATGTGGGAGCTTGGACCAGTAAACTCTGGCTTTGTGCTTGCCTTGAGGCTTTTGCCTTGCAGATTCCTGTCTTGGGTGATTCTGTTTGTGTAATGGCTATAGGCACTTGGGGTAGTCACAGGAAAACTTAAAGTGAAGAAGAGTTCATGACTTCCTCAGACATTTGTAACCAAGCCACATTGGTATCTAGTGTTCATGAGTTTCAGCTTGCTGGGCTAGCCACAATATGACATATTTTAAAAGTTAATTTAAATAATTTCTTTTAAGAATGGAAGCATTAAGTAGATGTAATGTTTTACAATTTCCATTCTTTCATTTTTCTGTTTAAATGAGGCATGTCACCGTGTGAAGAGTTTGCCTTTCAGTCACTGGCATTTTTTTACAATGTTGATTTATAAGAAAGTGTCTAAGGCGTGACATGTCACTGAATGCAGGAGAAAAGTGAAAAACTGCACACTTAAGGTTTTCTTTTACCTTGCTTTACCTTCTGAGTGTAAATTGTCTTTTATAAGCCGTCTCCTTAATTTCCCGAAGAGTATGAAGAAATAGAAACAAACACCCTTAAAGAATATACTCTTCTACAAATCTGTCATATTTTTGACAAGACACTCACATAGAGTAGTATCTCCTTAGCATTTCTGGCAGAGTTTTCTGCCGTGTGGTTCTAATGTAAAAATCTACCAGAACGACTGGCAGTAAGACTGGGGACAATTTGACATGCACTTTTATGATGGCCATGCTGATTTAAGCAGTTCCTATTGCTCAATCCTGCCCAAGTTCCTGGCAAGAGCATGGAAACACATGGTAGAGTCAGGGCAAGGGTTGCTTAAGCCAGAAGAGCTGCTTGTAATGCAAAAAAAATGCATTACAAACTGTGGTAGAAAACTGCTGTTAGAAACATATTGCTGGTCTCTTTTAGTAACATTACCTAAAGCATTGCTTGCTGTCTAACTGCCTTGTGGTTCTTAATGAGAAATAAGAACTGTTTTTTCTTCTTTTCCCTCCCCCTTATCCCTTTATTATTTTTTTATTCAGAGATTAACGTATGAGGAAAAAATGGCTCGTCGATTGCTGGGAGCAGACAGTGCTGCAACTGTCTTCAATATACAAGAACCAGAAGAAGATCCTGCTATACAGGTGCCACAGAAGTCTACGATTTCATAGGGAAAAAAAAATCCTTTCAATTTTTCTTTTTTACGGGCTGTGATTGTCTTAAAAAAAAAAAAAAAAAAAGTCCTACATAAGACAATAAATATACACCCGATAGGACGGTTCTGATTACAGGAGTCATATGTTCTGTATCAGTGAAGTAAACTGGAGGATCACATGCCTGTTACTCAGGTTTTCCATAAGGTTGAGAGTTCTCAAATGTCTGCTCTCTGCTTTAAACTCTTCCTTTTATCCTATTCTGTCCTGACCTTTATGTCTCTCAAGGAAAAAATACGTCTACTATCTTGAAACCATCTTCTCTTTATTTGTGTAATCCGCACTTTTTGGATGCAGACCAAAAACACAACAGAAAGTCTGCTTGAAAGGGCAGGTACACATTCTCCATTGTTCGGATGCCAGAGTTGCCACTCGGAAATGTGTAGCATTTGTTTGCGTATGTTACCACATAAAGCATGTTCTGCTGATACAAACTGCAAGACTGTCGTGGATGCCTCTTGCTCTTCTTTCTGCTTCTTGATCTGTTTTTCTGCCCTTGCAGGAAGCTCGCTCTGTTGGTGCTTCTGTAGTGAGTCCTGTGGATACTCAAAAGGTTAACGTTTTCACCTTTTTCTGCCTTGCCTTTTTGTCCATTGATTGTTTGGGGTTTTTTCCTCTGTTGTCTTTGCCCTTTCCCTTCTATTGTTCTTGGTTAATAAAAAGAGTTCACCTAGATTAGTAACTGAGGAGATGTGGGCTACATTCCCTTTGGGGTGTTGAAGTTGTTCCTAACTGTTGGAGTGCAGGCAGCTTAACTGCAGTAACGGCATGCTGCAGTGTCTGGGCATAATGTTAATATAAAGTGATACTAATTGCTTTGCATCCAAATTAGCTGCTTTTTCTATACACGATGTGTACTTCATGGTTTGTTTTTATCGTAAACTCTCAGGGACTGAAGAAATCAAAATACCTGTAGTTTGCAAAGGCTTTTCTCTTTTCTTCCATTATGTACTGTTGTTGAGGGTTACGATTAATTCTGTAACCAGTCAGTAGAAAGACTGCACGTCATTCCCAGTCCAGAGGTAATGATAACAGGATGGGTATGTGAAATGAGGCTTCGTATGAGACGTGTGTTCTATCTTAAATAAAACAAGAGTCAGAGACAGTGGCCAAAGGTCATTTGCAAGGGTGCCTGGATTTCTGCTGACTGACAAGAGCCTTGACTCTTCTATTATTGTGTTTTTCTGCTTCTGGGCTTTCTTACATTCTGGCATTATCTTTGTTATCGCTAAGATTCAAAGCAGAACTTTTGTACTGCAAAGTAGAGAGAGTGAACAGTTCAAGAAAGTAACTAACTGTGTATATGACAGTAACGTTTCCTTGTGTCTGAATAGCACGTTTAAACAAGCAGTAGTACATTTTTTTACACTGGGTGAAGCTTTCCACTCTTCTTTCTATATCTTGAATACCCTTATGGTAGGTTTTGGTTTTAAGAAAGGAGTGATACTTTTGGCCAGACAAAGGGGACCATGGCAACAGTAGTGAAGAGAGGCAACTATCATGGGCTTCCAGAGTTGCCATGTTCTCCTCCTTTCTTGTTTTTACAGAAAACTGTAAACAAAATCATTTTAACCTCCTGGTGTAGCCTCCAGTACACTCCTATGCAAACAGCAGATGTGAACCATATGGTCTTCTGGCCATCTGGAAACAAAACCCACCCTAAATTTGCCTGTACCCTCAAGGAAATACTAGTGTGTTTCTTTTGTCTTTATGAACTGCTTCAGAATACTTTTATTCTTATAGGCTTTTTTAAAAAAATTGAAAAGAAAGCAACCAATGACTTTCCTGCCTCTTATAAATTAGACCTTAAGGTAACATGAAATACAATTTTTGCCTCATACCAGATGTCTTCATTTTTTCATAGGGAAGTTATTGGAGGTGTGGATTATAGTGCTTTTCTTCAACAAGATACAGTTTCCTTTTTTATGTAAAACCTTAATGGATTGTCAAAGATCAGTAGAATAAAAAAACCTCAAAATATTAGGAACACATCTCGCTGAGCAACACACTGAAGCTGGACACTAATACGTACGTTTCTTGTTTGACAGGAGTATAAAGTCTCCAGCTTTGAGCAAAGATTGATCAGTGAAATTGAATATAGGCTGGAGAGATCTCCTGTGGAAGAATCGGACGATGAGGTGCAGCATGGAGATGAACCTATTGACAACAGTGTGTCACCGTATTTTGAGATAAAGCTGAAGCATTACAAAATCTTCGAGGGAATGCCAGTCACATTTACGTGCAAAGTGGCAGGAAACCCGAAGCCAAAGGTAAGAACAGAGGGTAAATGTTTTTAGAAATGCTCTGAAGAGTTTGGTAGCTTACAGTCAGCCCCTGGACCCAAAGGGCCGTGCTTACAGGAACAGGAGACATTCTCTCTTGATGAGGAAAATGCCTAGCTGGTATGAAGTGTCAAATCTCTTTTGACATGACTGGAATTATTTAGATTTATGCTAGTAAAAAATCCTACTATGAGGCTTCAGCTCTTTGTTTCTCCCTCCTAAGACTTCATCTCAAGTATTTTGCCTAGGAGTAGCAGTACTTCTGTCATTTTCAGAGTTACCTTATGCAGTGCAGTGCTAGAAATCCCCATGCAAGCTGGCACAGTAGTCCCAAAGCAACCTCATCAGGTTAATGTGGGTAATTAGCTCAAGCACAGCAACATGCTAATGCAAAAATACATTGCTTGTGGTTCAGGATCCAGCGTGGTATCTGCATTCTTTAGTGTTGCTGAGTTTACATCTGCACCCTGACCAGACTGAATTTTATTGAAAGTTAGAGGAAGGCATAATAAAATACCATCAGCTCCCATACATCCCAACAGCAAGACGAGACATGATGGCAGGGTTTTAATGATGAGCTTCTGAGGGAGGGTTGGGCTTGGGAAGCATTTCCTTTGAGTAGATGTAAAAGTACCAGTTGCATGATGTCAGTAGCCTGGAAGAATGCCTGCCTTTGGTAGGTTGTGTTTAACCATTTCACAGATTGCTTGGCAATCAACTGACAGCAGCAAACAGCAGTAGCTGTTTCAATTTCTTTGCCAAAGCCAGTTATCTTCCCCGTGTGGTCCTTGCAGCTCTTACAGTGACCTCTTGTGGATAGGGGCTCTTTTCCTCTTAGACAAGATCAAAGATGCCTTATCTCTTATCTAAGATCTTCGCAGCAGCAGGCACATCCAAACCTCTCATCTAGTGTAAGTTTTACAGGTATTTAGGATTTTGAGCAGAGATAAATGCAATGTCTTTCCATGTTCAGTGATCTAGATGTGTGATACTGCACAAAGTATAAAAAGAAAAATGGACTTTGTCAGGTAGCAGCAAAGAAAGAACAGAGAACTAGAGCTACATCTACATTAACAAGAAGTGTGGACCAGAAGAAGCAAATCTGTAGAATGAGATATCCATTCTGCCTGCATTTCAGGACGTTTTACTTCAGGCTAGCTCCCATCTCATCCCACAGACTGAAGCAGATGCAGCACATTAGATGTGTTCTTGGAGCACATTTTCTGGCTTAGTTTCACCTGAAAGGAATCCAATTTTGTGCTCCAAGACCGCAACATGATGTGAACCACTGCAACCTAAGTGGGGCTGATCAGTATACTGATATCAAAAAAGCACTCCTGCTTCAAGCTGAAGGCACACACTGAGAAGATTAGCCCAGTCTGACTGAAACCAAACCTTTGATGTCCAGTATTGCTTTTGAGATGACCACATAGGAGAGTCTGTTTTTTCCTTGGTGCTAGAGGTGCATTGTGCTGGAGAGGTAGTCTTTTTGCCTGAGGCTTGTGACTAAGTTGCTAGATGACCTACTATGAGTCAGCTTTAGTCAACTGAGCCATTCCCTGTTTTTCACACTTTTCAATTAAGGTGTAGTTACACAGTCATCTTAATCTGATTTTAGACAGATGAAAGAGGATGTCTGCTTTCCCTCACTCGCCTTGTTTTGGGGTTAGGGATTGCACAGCAAAGAAACAACATTGTTAGTACTTCCCCTAAAGCACAGCGTTATAAAGGAGTATCTGATGTGGATGCACTCTGCTTCACATAGGGTGTTCTGTTTTTCTGCAGTGTGAAAGCATGCACATTAAGAAGTGATTTGCTCTTGCACCTGGGCCTGTGACCCTTTATTCCATTCACTTGCAGATGCTATGTGCGATTTGTTAAGTTGCTTGGGATGGAACCAATTTCAGTCCTGTTGGATGGCTACTTGTTAGCTGGGTTTTGCAAACGTCAAAGGCTCCATCTCCCTCTCATCTGCTGGAGCACGCCAAGATAGCAGTTTTGCAACGCTCGATGGCTGAGGGCTGCCCTTCTGCTGTCATTTGTTGAAGCTGGAAGTGTTGTCCCTGAATAAATTCTTTTCTTTGGCAAATGAAAAGCTGGAAATAATTTACTAACTTGAAGCTCCTCCCTTCTAAGTGTTCTGTCAGCTCTGCCAAGGAATGGCTTTGGGAAGGGCTGTAGTCTTTCTAAAATCTGGCATTCATTACAAGGGATTTTTCTAAGCGGGGTTATTGGCTTGATTATTTTTTCCCCTGAACATGCCATGTAAATTGAATACTGATGTGCAAGTTCTGTCTTCATAAATGTGACTTTCAAAATCTGCATCTACTTTTGTTATAACCTTCAGTGCAAAACTATTTTCTCACTAAAATGAGAACCTCAGGTGAAACAGGAGAGATTGTGGAGTTCTTGTTTTTAAGGGATATTTCTTTTCAGAATTAGGACAACTTCATACAAAAGGTTAATTGAGATCTGAATGCTGCATAAAGCGCATACTGCTCACTCTTCACGTGGCTGAATATAACTCTTGTAACACCTTTTGTCCTGTGTATTCATTGTATTTCTAGTCATTACGTGCTGGTTTCTGAAAATCTGTGCAAATAAAAGCAATCCAGATGCAGTGCTTACATAGTTTAATGGTACATTTATTGAAAGGTATCCTGGAAAGAAAATACTTCACTGCAAGGGCCAGTGGTAGGTTTTACTTATTAACTAACTCCACATCAGATAAAAGTAACAGTCAAACCTGGTGATCCCAATGCTTTTAAACATAGTGGAAATAGGTACTGGACAACATGTGCATAATGTTTGGATAGCTGGTTCAGTTAATATTTGCATGTATTTCCATGTAATGATTCCTAGCATGTGTCCTGATATTTGTAAGTGCGTTGTTATTGAATAATTACTACTTAATGCAGTAGATTTCCAGGCAACATTATGACACATGTAAAGCATGCAAGTTAAAACTCATTTTTTGCAGCTATGTTGTTCCTAGCGCCCATTAGCATGTGTGTATAAGTGATCAAATATCTTTTGCATCTCCAGTAAGTGCTCTGTCAGCAGACAAGAAGACATGACTAAATCTTTTGTTAGCACCACAGAGTCTCTGCAAGGTTGCTGACAGACAAAACGGGAAACAAGTATAACCAGCTATTGAGGAAGTGAAATCATTTCTAGTTACACATAATGCTTGTTAACATAAAAACCATGCATGGTAATTAATTTTTAAGGGAAATTTCCACTCCTTCCCTCCAAAACATTCCGCATTGTCTTTTTGTGAATTTTGAAGTATGCCTTTAACTTCCCCCTGCAGTGAGTGAATTTAGTTCTGAAATGTTGGCATGTGTGGAGAACCTGGAGTGTTAAACGCCATCAGGAACCGTGCTTTGCTTTGTCACTTCATTTTAACTAGAAAGCCAGCACCCTTTCCTTACTGTGAGACCTAAATTCCAACTTCAAGAATTAGACTGAGGAAAATGTGTGTGGTTTCCTCATGCTAAATAGTCCCAGCAGTCATGCAAACAGGACAAATCCAGTTGTTGTACTTTGTACAAGTTGACCTTGTGAAAATCGTGTAGGTATCTATCTGCACAAGTGACCTAGGAAGTGCTGACCACCACTGATGTTACAGAGTAATACAAGCTTCAGAAATGGCAAGTAAATAATGTTCTACTTAAATATGGGTTTGGGGAGCTGACAACAGCTTTCCTAGTATACCATTTTTCATATATTCCTCTGTGTTTTCTTGCACACACCACATTTTTTTTGATTCCAGCAGATTTCAGTTTGGGGGTTTATATTATCTTTAAAATATAGCAGAAAAAAAAACCCCAAACAAACCAAATCCTCAAGTTTTGAGGTGTTAAAAAGAGATACATTTTTTTTGTGTAATTCATGGATTACTATAAGATTTTATTCTGCATACATCATTTTCTTTGGCTCACTGAAAGTAGATCTTGGGTCAGCCAGAGACTAAATTTATGTATCAAAACTAATGGAAGAAAAGGCCTCTGTTTGATAGATACTGTAACTGTTCTGTATGACTTGGAACTCTTGGCGTACAGTTATTAATGGCTATCTGTGTGCTGACTTGCTTTGAAGTATTTCCCATGAGTCTGTAAAGCTGTCCATTTCTGTGGATGTCTGTCACAACGGGGTGACCTGTTGGTCTTAGTCATGTCATTATACTGAGCTGGCCCATGCACGTGCTGAGCTGCTCACTGCCAGTGCAAGCTGCTGA
>NW_009922422.1:50113-76845 GCF_000696875.1 Nestor notabilis
GTCCTGTCAGTGTAATGGATGTGAGACACAAATGGTTTCAACAGTGAGATCATGACTTCTATTTTATTCATCACTGGATTAATTATTTCCATAATTACATTTTTCTTTTCTGAAAAGAGCAGAATATCATTCTTAAGTTCTTTCTGCAGCTTCTTAGATTTAAGTGAAATAAAACCTTAAACTGAGTCCTCTTCTCTGAAATAGAACTTTCCTTAGTCACGACGCTTATTTTCAGCTCTTCGGACGTTCAGTGGCCCTTATGCACCTGTGTAAGGTTCCTTGGTAAATGCTCGTGCGTCCTTCTCTTTGAACCATTGCTGACCTGTAACTTGTCTTTTAGTGAAAGTGGTTCATGGAGTGTGGTTCTACACTTCTGCTGGTCCACCAAACCGGTTTGCTTTCCATGCTTACTGGCACAGTTGTCAGCAGGTCAGATGCGTTAGCGCTATTAATTGAGAAATGATGACAATGAGCACCCACCCTTATCAGCCGGGCCTTGTTTTCTCCTGCAGATTTATTGGTTTAAAGACGGGAAGCAAATTTCTAAACGAAGTGATCACTACCGAATTCAAAGAGAACCTGATGGAACTTGCTCACTGCATACTGCAGCCTCCACCCTGGATGATGATGGGAATTACACCATTATGGCTGCTAACCCCCAGGTAAATGAAGGTTTGGCTCCAGAGCAAACGTGCTTCTGGACATAAATCTTCAGAAAACGATCTCATCTTACATATGCATGGTTTAATTAAAATGATGAAGTCACCATAAAGTATATATATAAGTTAGATTTCTGTTTTCATCTTGCATCAGTAGGGTGGGACCTTTCTATCTCCAAGAGATTAGCAACTCAACAGCAGGTTTTTTCCTATGGTTTGAGGTTTCAGAGGGGAGGGGCGCTGGGTTTTAATCACTCTTCCACCATTTGTTTCAGCTGATAACATCTCTGAAGCCTAACTGAGCATGGATAGCATGTGTACTATAAAGGCAGAAAAAAATCCAGTTCACCAGCAGAAGTAACCTAATCCACAATTTCATTTTGCTTTTGTTGACACTACTCACCGGCTGAGGCCAGCTTTTGGAAGGGAGTGGGAGTGTGTAACACCTCAACATGTTTACTTTAGGCAGTGATTGTAATTCTGTAAGGCAAAACATTCTAGCACTTAACTATGGAGCGGGGAGGTCCTCTGGGTTGACCTCAAAGCCTTTAACAACGTTTTCCTGAAACATGGAGCATTACTGGGTTTGTAATGCTATTTGTTCTTTGCAGACGCAGTAGAAGAGCTGAGGTCTTCAACAGGAACCCTCAGGTGTGCTGGAAATGGCTAAACTTCCAGTTTAAGCATCCTAGTGAAGTAACTTTCAGTCTGCTTTTCCTACAGCACAGCAAGTCGAGGGGGAAGATTTGCAAGTGAGGAACCAAGGCAGGAACGTAACGTTAGGGATGTAACAAATTACTTTCTTCTGTAGCACCAAGCATCTTGCCAAGATCAGGCCTGCAAGTAGAATCACACTGTAAAATAACAAACTGTATCTCTGAGACAGTTTAATCTAAGCAGAAGTGTTGTGCTCTGTTATGACTGTTGCTAGGTTACTTAGCATGACACTGCCATTTTGCCTTGCTCTCTTACTGTCAGTCCTATTCACACTGCAGTGTGCTTGAAAACCTATGGGCTTGTGCATGCAGGCGATGTGCAAACCCCAGCTCGAGGCTGGATGCTACAAACCACAGTGCTTAAATCTAAGTAGTTTAAATGTTGTTCATACATATACGAGTAACAGAAACAAAGAAATAATAATGAAATCGCATAAGGCCAAGGGGATTTCTCAAGCTGGGAGCTCTTAGACACAGATGACCATTGTGTTAGAACAATTGGTACCATTTAAATAGTGGAAATTCACAGGAGGTTTAAAAGTGTTAGATAAATACGTACATGTTCAAGGTAAGAAATGAATCCTGTTCATCTTCCTGTAAGTGTTAGCACATGTGCAGAGTTTCCCTGTGCAGTGTTATGGTGTGAACCAAAATCTTGGAGAACTTGGTGAATAAACTGCCTTTGTGTTTGGGCATTGTCCTTTGTCCCTGAGTAGGTAGGCCTACTTTTGGCATTTGCTAATCTTGATAATGCTCATTCAGTAGCACAACAGTGACTTAGTTTATTGGTTCTGGTCACTGATGACACTAGTTTGTTCTTGGGCTTTTGGATGTACTAAAATGAGCTGGGTTTGTGTTCCTAGTTTGGGGATTAAAAAAGCAGTTTTGTCAAATGACAAAATCCTGCATTTGCCTCCCCCCCCACACACCTTTGGAGAAGAATCAGAAGTGTCCTCCTTTGGCTCCCCTAAACAAAACATCTGTCTGTTTCACCAAGCCCATTCTGTTCTTGCTTTACAAGGTAATTCCCAAGCAAACTTACTTATCTCTTCTACTATTTGCTTGCTTTTACTACGCGTTTAACAGTACAATGGAGGCAAAGAAGGGCTATGAGTTAATGCACTCGCCTTTCACACTCAAAGATCTGGATTCCAATTCTTTTAAGTCATCTGAGTGGAAATAAGTTTGGCATGGCCTTCTCAATTCTAATGGAAAGTTGTCCACCTCTCAGAGCTATCACAAACTTAGGCAAATTTGGCAACTTTTCCTTAGGAATAGTGAAATACGTAAACATAAGAGAGCCTCCATCAGGGTTCTGATGGACCAGCAGATACTTGCCAGGTCGTTGCTATTGGAGCCACCAAACCACAAAGCAAAAAGGCATATTCTTAGCAGATAGAAATTGATTTTGTTAAAGCAGAGGATTCAGTTAATTAAAGCTGTGCCAGTTTATGCCACCTCACTGTCTGGACTAGTCCAACAGGACTTACGTTTGCAAAACGGCTTGTTGGCAGACCTTGCGGATTGTCCGTGGCAGTGAACAAGGTGGGCACCATTGCCTGTGATGTCAAGTGCCACACTGTGGAACTGAGGTTCTTGCGCACCATGGGGGTTTGCAGTAAAATTTGCCATATAACCTTATCCAGAGCAAACAGACCCCGGGCCTAAACAAACACAAACCCTGGCCTGGGCCCTTAGTTACCAGAGACGTCCCTTAACTGCTCACTTTCCGGGGACTGGATGGGCTCCAGCCAAGTCCCTGTTTACACCTTCTTTCTTTTCATCCCATTCTCTCCACTTCTTTGCACTACACACCCACAGGCCTTACTCCAGGTTTGCCTTGTTTCCTAGGCAAATTACTTCCCACTCGTTGCTTCCTTCCTATTTATCCCATGACTTTTCCAAGTATCAGGTTTTGTGCTTGTTCTTCCCTATCCAAATTCCCCTTACTGTCCTTTGTGCTTCCATTTGTGCTGCCTTTGTGTATTGAAATTTACAGTAATTATCCTCCAAATGTGTGTTCACCACCTGCCAGAAAAAGATTAATATGCAGTGGTGCCTAAAATAGGAACGGATTTGTTCTGGATGTCTTCAATGGTCTTGCAACACACAAAAAATCCCTTTTGCTTAGAAACTGCCACAGGTCATGCACAATGGCTTATTTTAAGGCAAGTGTTTTTCTTGTGGACTAACTGGGTCATGGGAATGAAAGCGGAACATAGACTTAATTTCTAACAGCCCAGCACTAACACAAAGGTCGTTGCCATTTGAAGGCCACTTGTGACCACAGTGAAATTGGTTTTTGATGGGCTTTGGCCTGTTGTTAGTGAACAGTGATCTGCAACCCCTGAACTACTGCGACAACAATACTTGTCACCATTATGCTGACAGACTCAAGTGTGGAACTCACAGCTTAGAGTGGAGCACACTGCAAAGCTGATGTGGCTGTTGCCTTACTGCTACCAGCCCCAGGGGCAGAGACAGACGTACACCTTCTGTACATTTACCAAACAGCTAGTTAAAAACTACTGGTTTTCGGAAGTTATTAAAATCATTACATTGCAATATAAAAGTCTGTAGACTTTTACTATAGTATTCTTTTTTATACATAGCTTTGATATTTGCATCCACTGTGTGTATTTATTAATACCACCAGATGCTTTTACCCCTTACAGGGTGAATGCTCAGAGCCCTGGACATAAGCAGTTGGGGTGTCAGGCAGACCCATCCCAACCTTGTTACCACCAGTGCTTGTGGTGGGCAACCTGTCTTCTAAAAACCAGAGTAAAACAAAACAGGGGACATAATATCAGAGAGCCCATGCTCTGGTTATCATTTGATGCAAATAACCTGAGACAGCTGAACTGCTTCCAACACCCACCAGCACAGCATGTGCTTCTGTGCGATTCCTGCCCCCAAGCCAGGCTCACGCTGTAGAGAGGGCACTTTATATACTCACACAGTTCATTTGGGTTTTCCATTTGTGGCATTTTCTGAGCTGTGCCTCCACCAGGTGAAGTGGATCCATCCACCTGGGAGGCAGCAGCTCTGTCACTACCCGCCAGCACTTACCAAGTGCCATTTTCACTATCTTGCACTAGTTTTCTTTCTGTCCACTTGCTGTATGCAGAGTAACCTCCATCCCACAGCAATAGCTGTTTTAAGGACTTTGTTGCCACAGGTACCAACCATCTTTTTACAAGATAAACTTCCAGGTGGAACACTGTAACCAGGACTCTCTTACATTCACGGCTGTTCCAGTCTGTTCTGGGTTAGACTGGAAGCTAATAAAACAGTTTAACATCAGAAGGTATCTTGACAAATGCTTGTCAATGACTTTGTGAAAGAAGAGACTGGTGGGCAGAAAAGATGAGAGCGGGTTGAACACTTATTAGTAATTCGTGCTTTAAGTCTTCTCATGTTCCTTCTCTCCATCATTGCAACAGGGCAGAGTAAGTTGCACGGGCAGGCTGATGGTTCAAGCTGTAAATCAAAGAGGCCGCAGTCCATGGTCACCTTCTGGTCAGCCGCATATGAGAAGGTATTTGATGCCTTTTTCTTCCTTTCTTTTAATAATAACTTTTTGCAAAATTATTATGGTAAGATAAAAAATGTGAAGGAAGAAGGTAAGTTAGAAGGTAAGTTAAAAGTGTGGCATTCGGGAAGAAATGTGACCTCTGCTGTCTTAAAAGCTCTGCAAAGCTTGCACTCTCAGAAGCCCAGGCAACCTCTGGAATGACAGCATGTTTACGTATCTTGAATTTTTAATGTCTCCTCCTCCTCCTATCTTTGTGATGCGCACTGATTGCTCCTCATTGCAAATTGCACCGTCAGCTGCTGGGAAGGACCTTGTCACTTACAGGGTTTTTTAAAACATCTCACCTGACTAGGATTCTACTGGGAACCTCTGCTTTCTGCAGGTTTTAGTAAGGCTTCATTGAAAGAACCAGCAGAAATAACTGCATGCCAAGGACGTTTATTAGATTTACATTACAAATATATGAGTTTCAGTTCAGGTTCTTATAAGGAATTATGAGTCAGAAATGAAGTATTAAACTTATCTTGGGTGAGTTTACAATTATTCATATACGAAACTTTGGTTTATGGTTTTGGACCATATAAGGGAATTTTCACTTCAGATGATACTTTTTTTCGTTACCCAAAGCATTTATGAGGCTATTTAGCACAGCCTAGACATTGACAGACACTAAAAAAACATTTTATTTTGGGTACCCAAAGAGAACTGCTTTCAGGGGAGTTTGAGGGCTCCAGTTCCAGATTCTGCCCTGATAAGGTGTGTTTCACTGATGGGTCACAATGGCCACAGAATCTCAGTGCTGCCTAACTAACTGTAATACATGGAGCAGATGTAATTACACAGTCAGTGTGCCATAACAAAACGAGTTCTGTAACAATTAGCGTGGTGGCAGCATGTACTGTAGCACTGCTGCATGCAAACCAGGCTCTTGCCACCCCTCCCATAACTAGGCAATACTAGGAAGCGAGGCTGGTTGTTTAAAAGACCAGTGTTATTCCTGCATAGAACAAACTGAGCTTCACACAGCCCTGAAAGCATTTCCTGGCACCTCACTCAGGCATCCTACCACCTTCTCCTCCAACATTTCATGTTTCAGCCTGTTAAGCCCAAAGCCCAGAATGCTCATGGAGGGGGACATCCTGCTATTGCTGCACTGTGAGAGCAGCCCAGAAAAGCTGGGTCTGCCCAGCATGTCCTGTCCAGTAAAGTAATGGGGCAAAATGAAAAGTCTCTGCTAATCCCTGAAGGGAAAAGCTGTCACAAAAAGCCAAGTTCCAACTGAATGAGTCCGTGTGCACAGGGTGAGAAAGGGGAAACATCTTTAAAAATGGGGATGGTAGAAAGGATGATGGGTGCAGGGAGAGCAGTGAGCAGCTGACAGACACTTCTGTACCTTTCTGAAGGATAAAATGTGGGTATCTGTCTCTCTTTGCAGTATGCAGAACCCTTGGGTAATAATAGAGGAGGCTTTTTTCCAATCTCTCCAAATGCAATCGAAGTCTGAGGCTGCTTATGGCTGGGGCTTTATTTTCAGGCAGCCACTATTGCTGTGACTGGGTGTCCAGTACAGTAACAAATTATAAATAAGAGCAGTTTAATTAAAATTAGGACAATTATTGGGGATTCTTATTTCCTGTAAAATGACTCTGTGTGCAGAGCTAACCCTGATACCTTTACTTATGGAAGGTCTCTTCCTGCTCAGCATTCAGCACACTCCTATTTCTGCTTAGGGGACATTTCTCACTTGCTGTGACTGGGTGTCCAGTACAGTAACAAATTATAAATAAGAGCAGTTTAATTAAAATTAGGACAATTATTGGGGATTCTTATTTCCTGTAAAATGACTCTGTGTGCAGAGCTAACCCTGATACCTTTACTTATGGAAGGTCTCTTCCTGCTCAGCATTCAGCACACTCCTATTTCTGCTTAGGGGACATTTCTCACCCCTCCCACCAGCCAGTGTCGCCAAGGCCAGTGGGGGTCTTGTGTCCCCCTAAAACAGCCCCCGCCACTGGCTGGTTGCTTGTAAAGCACCCCCTGCACTGTGGGCAAAAAAACCCCGCCACTGGCTGTTTGCTTGTAAGGCACCCCCTGCACTGTGGTATGTGTCACATGCACCACTGGGTACTTTTGGTAAGTGATATTCCTGGGCATTACAGTATGATTTCTATAAGCTTTTCTGCTTGAGAGCAACAAGTGTTGGGCTTTTTTTACAAGTATGATTGTTAGCTTAATGAACTTTATGACTTGTTACACCATTGACAGGCTTTCTCCTGATGTACTTTTAATCTCTCACAGAGTGTGTTCTGGCAGAACTCTGGTTTTTGTCATCTTCACCACGTCATGGACATTTTAAAGCACTCCTTGTAGTTGTTATTCCATTCTTGATATATTTTTCTTAAATGTGCTTAGCTTGCAAACAGCACCTTCTTAGCAGTACTTTGTCAGTGAGGAGGGAGCTTTTGAACTGTCTGATGTGTACCAAGCTGTGGGTCAACAACCCCTTAGGCACCATGGTGCTCAACACTGTAGCTCTCTCGTGGTGCACTGCAGCCAGAGCCCCACATAAATCATCCTAAAATGCATAAGATTTAGGGAAGACTTAAAAAATAAATAGTCCCATTGCCCTTGCTCTTAATTAGAGGATTAATTTGAACTTAATCTCCTTTATCCCAAATTAGTGATCATTATCATATGGTCAGTTATAAAGTCTTCCCCAGCTTCTCACTCGCTGACATTCCTGGTGCATTGCGCCACAGCAGCCCACAGAGTCTCCCCTGGCCACATTTAGTACATGATATCAGTATTGCTGAAACTAGTTTCTGCAATATGATGCCCACATCACAGCTCTGAAGAACACACGGCTAATCCAAGGGTATTCCAGTCTCCTGCAATTTGTCATTCCTAGACATCTGAAGTACTTGGCTCTACTCATTTTGTTGTTTCTTGAAAACCACAAAATGTTTTACAATTAAAATAATCCTTGTTTCACCTCTCAAGGTAAAAATGCTTAAAAAGTAAGTCTGGAATGCCAGAGGTAAATTTACAAAGAGGTAAAAAGAAACATGTCATTTACTTCTGACTCTGAACAGCTTGTTGATTTAGGTTTCCTTTCACGTATGTAATTTGAAGACTTAGTTTGCACAATTCGAAAACATACTATCAAAAAAACAGCTTTGGTCACAAACTCTGTAATTTCTCCCCTGTTTTGATCAGAGCTGCCTTTCCATGGAGCTGCAGCAGTGAGGTGGTGGCTTTCAGCTGGGCTAGTTGACCTGTTTGGCCCAGCCTTGTACTAGTTACTTTTACTGCACCAGTGCTTTATCAACAGTACCTAAACAGGATGCACATGAGCACTATGAAGACAGATTTTCTGTGGGTTGCCCACACTGTGTAGAACTCACTTGCCCAGATCCATCACTTCCAGGTAGTCTTGCAAAACTAATAACCAAAAGATACAAGTACAGGTTTTCTTTGCTTCCATCCATCTCTACCCCACCTACGTGCACACGAGGCATGGATGTCTGCAGAAATCAGTTAGGAACTTGCCAACTAGAGCTTAGTCTTGCTCATGAGCTGTAACACAGCAGCTACTGAAGTAGCTTTAGGCATGTTCAAGTAGAAAAAAAAAATACTAACTGCTCCAGACCTGGACAGGGGCACCTCAAGAGTAACACACGCTTTTAGTATATGCAGAGTGTCAGTCTGCATTGCCCAGTTTGGTATCCGTTCTACGTTGATAAGCAGTATGGGGTAGATTTCCCAGACACACACGTCTGCCTTTAGTTATACCTATGGGAAGCCTGTGATGATCATTAAAAATTATCTCTTTATGACAGGTAGGTCAGAAGTCAAACAGAGCAGTAATAGAGATAAGGAAAACAAGAGAGAAGGACAAAATACACCCGATTCAAGCAACTCTTGACTATACTTCCCCTCAGTGTGCAGCTGGAGTGTTTATCTGCTGTACAGTAGTACAGCATCTTGTTTTCCAGATGTAACTGTTGAGAGGTTTGAGCTTTTTTTGTATTGAAGTATTTTAACCTAAAGAAACACCCCTGGGCAGTATAAAAAACCCACACTGTAGCCACGTGTAGTGCAGCATGTATCCTGCAGACACAGAAACACTGGCAAAAGGTAACGGAAAATGAGATTCACAAAAGAGAATTTCACTGTACAGTGTCACTGATGTAAGTTACGCTGGAGGACAGCTGAATAGCTCCTCTTCACTGCAACAGGATGTCATTGCAAGGCAGCAGCTGGCTCCAGAATGGGACCCACTGGAGCTGATCAGGCAAGGACAAAAACTGATCTCAAATTCTGTTTCAGTTCCAAGTCTCTCTGATTACCGAATCATACAAGTGGAATAATGTTGATTTCAACTGGGGAAAAATCCAGTTAAATGAGGAACCACTTAGAAAAAGATTTAATAAATTAAATTAACAGGCAAGAACAGCCAGTGCAACGGATTAAGTGATATCCTGGAGGTTTAAGGTAATTGATGTTGTTTCTGGGGACAGGAGTTATTTTTCCTTCTTTTTATTTTTTACTGAACTTTTCACAGTACCTTTATAAAGAACTATTTAGTCACTGAAGATTTTCTTCCTGTTGCTCACAAATGAAATCCTCGTGGTTTTGACACCACAATTTAGTGGCTTTGAAAGTGTTTGAGACTATCTCAAACAAAAAACTGCTAAATGAGGAATAAATACTCACAGCACTTTAATCCGCAGACTTTTCTGTATGGTCTTTGGTAGTGCAGAACAAGCGATGGTGAAAAGTAAGTCTGTTGTGAGAAGTCCCTTCTCAGCTGAGATGAGATGGCTTTTAACTGCTGTTTTTTCCTGAAAGGTAAATGTAATTAATGAACTACACACACTTGGTGGTGTCATCAGCAACAGTGAAGGGATTAAATATACAGAACACTAGAAATGAGGAACTGAGCTTTATGCTAAGGCCTACTGACTTATGTTATTTGTATTTCAGTCATTTAAGGACCAACTCTAAACAAAAATACTACCATGTATAAATAAAATTGCTACAAGCAATTATTCTGTAGCAAGTTTGTCTTCTAGATCATACTTTGCCATAAGACGTGAATTAAATGAAAGCAATTAATAAGTACTGTGTCATAATTAACTCAGTCTGAGCCAACTCAGTGTGTGTGTAAATACAGTGATTATGGTATAGGTCAAAGGAGTGATCTAAAATTCAAACAAATCTCGTAAGTGATTTTGGTGGTTCTGATGTAGCAGAGAAAAAAACCAATTTACCTTTATTTTATGTTATTTTAAGACCACGATCTCGATCAAGGGACAGCGGTGATGAAAATGAACCCATCCAGGAACGATTTTTCCGGCCTCATTTCCTGCAGGCTCCTGGAGACCTGACTGTTCAAGAAGGAAAACTGTGCAGAATGGATTGCAAGGCAAGTACCACGCAGAGGGTAGTGGGGACCTTTTGGGAGCAGTGCTCCACTCAACACCTCAGTTAATTTATTTTTACAGCTATTTTGCCTACTGGCAGTTCAGCAACTGTCAATAGGTCAGTTAATCTCACTGCATACAAGTAAGTAGACAATAAAAGTCTGCCTGCCCGGGCAAATCTTGCAGCTTACAGAAAACTGATTTTCAGGATTCAGATAGGCAGGGGTGTGGAGGGAAGCAGCACACACCACAAGGACAATGCGCTTCTCTGTTTCAAGTCCTTTTGCCACTTGAGTTTTGATCCTCTGTTAAAGTTTAAAAAACTATAGCCTTGATTTATGACTTTGCTGAACAGAATTAATTCAGGCTTGGATGACTCTTGTGTACTTTCTGCTGATCTATTTGTGAGAAGCTATTTGTTTTCATGCAGTACCCACAGCAAATGGCACAGCTTTCAAAAGTGCACTTGTTCACACAGACCAAGCATTAACCTGAGCAGGTGGTGCTGTCACTGCGTCACACCTAAGTGGAATGGAACTTTGAGTTCAGTAATTAATCAGCTAGCATCTTTTTGTCTGCAAGTTCCCCACAAGAAGTTAATCAAGAAAGGACTATCTATCTTCTCATTCCACCTGAAGAGCAAACAATAAGAAAGACAAAAGGTGTCACCCTGCCTTTTGTTTTGCAATGTAGTATTATTTAGCTTCTAGCATATCTAAACACTGATCTTTTTTTTCAGTCACACCCATAAGACATCATGGAATTCAGGGAGTCAGCCAGAAAGTAAATGAATACAACTGAGTCAAAGATCTTTAAATCTTGTGGTACACCTGCCGTAGCAAACCAACCCAGACTTCTCTGATGTAACAAGTTGGGACTCCTCCAGTGTTTTGTATGGCTAAGACCAATTCCCATTATTCTGTTTACACTTAAGGTTAGTGGATTACCGACTCCAGATTTAAGCTGGCAACTGAATGGAAGACCAATTCGCCCTGATAGTTCTCACAAAATGCTGGTGCGTGAGAATGGTGTGCACTCCTTGATCATAGAACCAGTCACAGCCAGAGATGCGGGAATCTACACATGCATCGCCAGCAATCGGGCTGGCGAGAACACGTTCAGCCTGGAGCTCATTGTTGCAGGTAACATCTTCACACGAAGCTCCCACCCCGAGCACTGTAAGGGTAACAACGCACAGGACGGTGTAAGTGCTGGCAAGTGACATGGCTGAGGTAGTGGGGTAAGAAAAGGAAACCTGTTAGAAACAGAACTTACATTTACAGTGATACAATTAACGTTACGTGGTGCCATAAGCTGACTGATACATAAGGCCTGAGCGCACAGTTAAGAGAAGAGGGCTGCTGTCCTGAGGCACAGCAGGGACCGCAAGCCAGGCTATTTATGTGACTGGGTTTTTAAAAGCAATTTGTGCAGAGCGTATCTACCAGTACCATATGAGTTGTGTGTTTCACAGCGTATTACGGTGATGCCATTCCAGCCTCCAGGTAGAGCAGTCCCTTCTACAATTAAAAGCCATCCTTCTAGGGAGCATGAAGGAGCACTGCTTGACAAGCAGAGAATAGCCACTTTATCTGATCTTCACATGCCATATTTCAACTCTTTTGGGGAAGGGGGGAACCCCTCAGCTCTATTAGTGCTCACTTTTCCCCTATGACAATCCTGATCTGACCGTTCCCTTCAGATGAACCAGGACTTGACTTTGTGATTAATGAAGACAACACTTCAGGTTCCTGCCACTTAGATCTTCCATTACAGGTTTTAGCATGTTGCTGGAGTAAGAGCTGCACTGTCAGAGACTACTGTCAACGTGACGCCATCTTTGTTTTCACAGCTAAGGAAGTACACAAAGCACCTGTGTTTATAGAGAAGCTACAGAACACGGGTGTGACCGAGGGATTCCCAGTGCGGCTGGAGTGTCGGATCTCGGGGGAGCCATCCCCTCAGATATTTTGGAAGAAGGAGAATGAGTCACTCACATACAACACTGACCGAGTGAGGTGAGACTGCCTTAGAATCCTCTCCCTGTGTAAAACTTCAGTGATGACTTATCCTGTAGCACGAATGAAAACCTAGAAGGCCGTAAGAATGCTCTGTGTGAGCAGCATCTCATAAACATAAATGAGATAGTGTAATAATTTATGACATTTACTCAGACTTGCAGCCAGCCTGGTGGCCGAGCCAGAATTAAAACGTTGGTTCTGTTTTCCATCCTTGGAATTAAACAGCTATCTTTGCACTTTAAGCAAGTGGAGAAGTGGTTTTTATCTTCTAGAACTAAGACTTTTAGCAGTGTCCTGGTGAAAACCTAGGCTCCTAAAGAAAGCTGTCTGCTTCTCAGCAGAAACCTTGATTCCTAACTGTTGTGTAGTTAAGCAACTAAGGTTCAGTATTTTATATTGAGATCTATAAACTTGTCTTTGACATTTGGTAACATCTGTAGGAATTTTTAAAAGCAAACTGATGATACGTTGCAAGAAAAGAAACTCATTCCTGATAGAACACTAATACATTATTTAGAAGGACAGCAATAACGGAGAGCATTTCAGTACCTCATTCCTTGAGTTTTTTATCCTTTCCCAAAAAAGTTCTTGTGTCCCAATGACTTAAATCAGATTTCTAGATGTCTTAATCTGTGATTGTGAAAGAGAAGTTACTTCATGCATTTTTGCTTCTTAGTTTTAAGTGCAGGATATTAGACCACCAAATTGTCAAGCATACTCAAGGTTTGATTTTCCACTTGCTAATTTCAGACGAAGTTCCACATTAATTTAAAATAGGCTATATTTAATCTGTAACTAGGATGAGGTCAGTTTATGATGACATTTTAAAGTAGTCTACAGTGTTTCACCATTTTAAATACTAATTTTCTGCTTTTCTTTTGTTTAGCATGCACCAGGATAGCTATGGCTACATTTGCCTACTTATTCAGGGAGCTACAAAGGAGGATGCTGGATGGTACACGGTTTCAGCTAAGAATGAGGCTGGGATTGTGTCGTGCACTGCCAGGTTGGATGTTTATAGTAAGTGACTCCAGGTTTTGTGATCATACTAGTTACCCTAAAAGCAACAGTTGTGTAAGTTTCCGTTTGTTCACAGAATGGTTTACCTTGGTCTCTCTTTCTTTTGTTTATAGTTTCTCCTCAATAATAACGATCCACATCAAGACAACAAATGCTCTGTCAAAGTATATTTCAGCATCTTTCAGATACCTAAAGCAAAACAAGCATGCATGCTTTCCGGCTTTGCTTAGTATATTAAGTAGAGCTAATTAACAACAGATAACGGCATGCTTATGTTATTTTTGTGGATCATTATTACTGTTGCTCTGCTAGCACTTCCCTAACCTTTTTTATTCCTTTGTACATCAGTCTGTAATACACCTGTGACAGCTACCAGAAGTGTAGTAGGTGTTTTGATGGCTTTCTGCTTAATTACTCAGTTTGTTCCAAAGCAGCCCCTCGCACACTGAATGTTTTCTCTCACCAGTGTTTTCATAACAAGAATAAGGAAGGGAGGGAGGGAGAGATGGGAGAGATGGGAATGATGAAGGATGTTTTTTGGTGGGGGTGGGGGTGGTAGCGAGACTTGTGAAGAGGAGACTTGGCTCAGCATGTTTTAGCATACAAGGGGTGGCAATGGCATCCAGGTGGTTTCCTTTTATATACAACAAGCAACCCTTGAACAGGCCTGTCACTGGAATACGAGTGCACGGAAACAACCCCCTCACTGTTACCCTTCCCAGTGACACAAGGAAAGGTAGAAGCAGTGACAAAAACGCAAAGTAACAGACACAGGCACTATTGGGTTTACATGTCATGTTTGAAGGTGAAACTAGATGCTGAGGTTTAAAAAAACAAAAACCAAACAAACTATACCAAGAAATGAAACAAACTCACCTCTGATACAATGGTTGTTGCCTGCTCAGAAGTCAGTATCTCCTTTACAAAGGGTGGATCTGGCACACTTTGTTGCCCAGCTCAGATGACGGCTAACATTTTTTCTTTCCTTTTTAATCTGTAGCTCAGTGGCAACAACCACCTCAGACAACCAAGCCAAAGAAGGTGCGGCCCTCAGCCAGCCGATACGCTGCACTGTGTGACCAAGGACTTGACATCAAAGCAGCTTTCCAGCCTGAAGCAAATCCAGTCCACCTGACAATGCAGTCTGGCTTGGTAGAGAGCGATGACCTGTAGATTCAACCACCACTTCCATCATTTTCTTTCAAAGCAGAAACACTGAAAGCCATTGCCTTGACCAATGATACTCCTATGTCACTTTATGCAAAGGCAGACACTTTCAAGTACAAAAGATAAACAACAAACACAATAACCATATATTTCTTATTCATTATACCAAATTAGAATAGGTAGATTATTAATGGAAATGTACACATTGCACAACAGATCACATTCACCAGTTCCTTATACCTAAGTTGCTTCAGCTCTTACAAATAACCCTTTTCATAAAGGCCAAAATACATCAGAGAGTCCGATTTTTCAGATGAGAGCACTATTTATCACTACATGCCTTCATAAGCAGTAAGTAGATGTTACACAACCTTAATGGTGCAAGATGTTTTACTTGAGGCTGTTTGATCACAAAGAAAATCAGAATGTGTGGTTGTTGACAGTTCTAAACTGGCACTGCATTCTGATAGCGACAGTGAACAAGTGCAATATTGTAAGAGTAAACCAGGAAGGGACAAGGAAGAAAAACACAAGCAAATACTGTATCTCTGCAAACTGCTTTCTAGTCTACAAGGGAAAAAAAATCTCTTGCCTTAAATGCTGTTAGTATGGATGATTCTGCACAGAACATCAACACTGCGGTTTTGAATTCTTCTTTATTTTTGATTTTGCCATCCAGGAGGAGGCTTACTTACGAGCACACAGCCAAGACAGGTCAAGCATGAGTAACTTAACAGCTTAGAGAAAATAAAGAGCTGACATGTAATAACAGTCTCCTCCAGACTACAACTATTGGTAACCAGATGGGGAAAACATGCCATCAGTACGACCCACTGCAGTGGGTTATTGCAGGGAGTGGGAGGGGGGCAGGGCAGAGGCTGAAAATCTCTGTGGCTCTCCTGAACACAGCCTGTAACCTCATAATGCTCCCATTCCCGAATCTGAGGTGAGCTGGAAACTAGGGAGTGTATGTGTGGGATGTCTGACTGCTTAAAGCTTGTGTGATGTGCCTGAGGATTTTAGAAATGTATAGTAAGTGAAAAATGGGTTGAGACTGCAATATGAATTCAAATGACAAGTATACACCACAGGTGCTGAGCTTGCAGATCTGAGGAAGTAGAACATGAAGATGGACAAAACCAGCATCAAATGTGTGCCTTTTTTCCCCCCGTAACTTAGCACATATCTCTGGTAGATGGCTTTTTTTCCTCCTTCTCCTGTCATTTTCCTGTGGGCTCTTTACCGGGTAGCGTCTGTGTGCCGCGGGTGAAAAGCCTGAAGGCTACACTCGGAAAGCAAGGCAAACCCACCTGACCTGGAGCCCCACCTAAGTCAGACCTGACTCAGTAGTTTTAAAGTAGAACCAAGTGAATTTCAGAGGAAGGGGGGGGAGGGATGGGAGAATTACTAGGCCTGACAAGGAAAACGAGCATGTGATGGTACGAGCTACGATACTTTGCTATGAAAGGAAAACACTGTATTCCTTATATGAAGCACATCTATGGTATCTTCCATTATTTATAATAAAAGTGTTGAAATCTTTTATCTCAGTTCAGTTATTCAGAAGTCCTGTACTTAGGGGTTTTGTTTTTTTAATTTTGTAATTGTGTACACCATATATTGCATTACTGCTATACGTGTATTGCTTTGTAAGTACACAAAGTTTGTGTTGTGTTTTAGTGACTAATAAACGTTAGCACATACGGTAGTACAATTCTGGTGCAGGATATGACCAGTTTCGGGGATCGTTAATCTAGATTAACGTCATGGTCTGTCATCTGGGAGTAATTGATTCTATTCTAGAAGAAGTATGTCATATCATTTGCCAAATTCTTCTCGACTGTGACATGCTAATTGACTTTTTTGTTTAGCCTCACTAGCCTTATTTTGCCACCTTTTATTTGTATTTATGAAAGAAAATGTATTATCATTACTTTGGATTGTTGTGCTGATATAATGTGGGTTTAACATCAATAAATATTACACAAATAGAAAGTTTTCCTTTGGTAAAGACTATTAACTGTCTCAGTACAAGAAATTTTAAATATTATCAATACAGATACAGCATCAAGAAATGACTAGAGCGTATCAGAATATTCTGCTTGTGACCCAGAGTCTTTTTTAAACAAAACAGAGGAGCATGAGCCATGAATTCTGAGAAACTTTTACCCAATAAAGCACTTGAAGATGCTTTATTCAATAGGTTAGAAAAGATGCAGGTCTATTCTGTGTGTCCAGAAATTGCAATGTGACATCACTTATAATTGATTCTAAGTAAATGGCACAGTCCAAATCCAGTTAAATTTGCTTAAGAGTAGTTTTCTAGCAAGGCAGTATCAAAATGAAAACCATAAAAAGTTTAAGATTTCCTTGTAGAACCCTGAATATTGACTAGTTTCCCTTCTTTCCTTTCTGTGCAAAGGTACCGGGAAAGATGCAAGATGATAATACATTTATTTTGTTTTAGGTTTACATTTCAAGCATTGAACACTACAACCAGGATTCTCTCAGCAACTGAGTGAGTACTGACATTATGGGTGATCCTGCAGCTGAAGTCAGTGGAGCCCTGTATGCTTACAGTGCATTTGTCTTTGGCTCAGAGACTAAAAAGCTGAGACTGCTCTTGTGAGCTGGTTGAAGATGAGGTCATCATCACATTTTGCCTCTGTATATATGTACAGACACACTTAAGTAGTAAATCACATCTCTAAGCAGCAAAGTTGTTTTTATGAAAACATTCAGCTGTGCTGTTACTTAGTTACTGGGACTGTTTGGGTTTACAAATTCAGAGATAGAAGCGTGGCACCAGAAAATGACATGCTTTCCAAGCCAGAAATCTGAAATTCTTGGAAGCATCAAAGTAATGTTCAGAAGTTTAATCTCTCTCCACCAATTCCAAGGATAGATAGTATGACCTGAAAGTGTACTATATCATTTTATAGGACCAAAAAAAGAAGTCCTAGCTTTGCGCAAGACTTCAAATTATTTAGGAAGCCCATCACTCCAAGCGCATGCAAAGCGATCAAGGACTCAGTGCAATGCCATTCAGGAGGATGACGGACACCTCTGTCAAGAGTACTAACAAACAGGCGCAAAATTCCAAATGCATATGGGTTTTTCAGCTTGTGGTGTTACTTAACACACAACACCTTTATCCTGTACCTTCACAACAGCAGCACCCCTTAGTTAACATGTACCATCTCCTTCCATCACAGCCCACTGGATGCTGAGGATCAAAACGTACTATAGTCCAGTTTGAAACCCGAGCTTATAAATCACAGCTGCTTTCTATATTACACTTTCAAAGACCATTTTAATTCACTTAGGTTGTATGTAATAAACACCTTGATTCTCCACATGTGGGCAACTACACCCTTATCTCTGCAAGCAGCCCAAACAGATTTAATATGTAAGCAAGTACTT
Source organism: Nestor notabilis (assembly GCF_000696875.1). Classification (NCBI taxonomy): domain Eukaryota; kingdom Metazoa; phylum Chordata; class Aves; order Psittaciformes; family Psittacidae; genus Nestor; species Nestor notabilis. The sequence continues at coordinate 68,084 of NW_009922422.1, forward strand.
CATGAGCTCATATTTACCCATCATGTTGTGACGCTGAGGGGATGGCTGCATGCTCTGGCTGCCTGACCCAGCTGCCAAGCCCACATGGTGCAGTAGAGAGGGACTGGAAATGCCTGCTCAATCACACACGTTGACAACAGACCCGATTCACAACTCCGATGTACATGCAAGGGGCAGGATTTGCTGACATGTAGCTCCATTTCTCCTGAACTGGCTAAAAGAAAAGTCCCTCCCCCTGCACAGTTTCTCTGTCTGAACAGAACCCTGAGCACACAAGGCACATGCAGCGGATGAGAACACAGCTCCTGCCCCAGGAAATTTACGACCTGTTCCAGCCAGCACACTGTATTCATTCAAGTCTTAAAGCTTGCAACTCTAATTCCAAATTAAAGCCACAGTTTGCATCCTTTTACATGAAGTGATTGATTAATACATTAAATAATCTCATCTGCATTGAATCTCTAATAAAAATATCAAGGGTTTGGAACATAACACTCAACTCACACTCAGAGCAAAAAAGCCAGACTCCAGCAACAGTACCTGTGTGCACTGATTTCAGCAGCTGTACAGAGGATGATTAATGAACTTCAGCCCAGCATCACCAGGAAGGAGAAACTGTTTGCTTTGTACAGCTGCAGTGCAACAGGTAAACCCTGGGGAAGGGCCAACTCTCACAACTCCTGTCACCTTCTAGTTCTGTAGCAGCATAAATAGGCCAGAGGCAGCTGCACAGCTGCAGAACGAGAAAGGAGAAAACCATAACAACAGCACATGGCCACTGCTCAGAATGATCACACTTCTTACAGCACAGCTCAACAAATCTCATCACACTGAATGGACTGGGGTGGGCTTTTTTTGCCTGAAACAGTCCTGTTTTACACACACAGCAGAACATATTGTCAAGCCTTTTTTTTGCCAGCTCTTGGCCCAGACATCACAGAGCATTTCTACAGAGAACTGGGGCTACAAAACTACATTGACAAAGACAGGATCTTTCCAAGCTACTGCAAAAGGTGGCGGAAATACCTCAGAAGACTTCCCATACAACAGACTACACACATCTTCTTCACTGTAGACTGTAGACTGCTGCAGTCAGTTGTGGAAAGGGCCTGTCTAAAAGAAAACCCTGCACTACTCTATAGTATAATGCACTACTCCGGTTTTATTAATGTATTAACTCACTTCCTCCTACAACACTTCAGAATCAGATTCACTGAACATTTTTGTAATAAAGCTACAATAGAAGTTTTCTTTTTCTTAAACTCTGTATTAACCTCAGCTGTACAGTCTCTGACTAATTAGTAATTCATGTTTATTCTACATATGTTAATGTAGAATATTCTCTAGGGCTACAGGAAATATTCACTAGAAATCTACCAACTACCTGAAAAAATAGGATAAAAACTCAGACCAACAGTATCAGGAATTAAAACACTGCAACTTTGAGCTTTTAACAGGTCTTCAACGCACAGGCAGAGATCTCTTTACAATACAGCCTCCAACATGCAGGTGCAACATGTACTTTTAGTGCATTTTGCGTTAGAAATACAGAGCAGGGTGATGTGCAAATAAGAATTCACAAAACATCAAACTGCTTCAGCAGCACCATAAAACCAGCCTGCATCTATTCCTAAACAAATTGTTCCAAACAATGCAGCAATCCCAAACCTGCCAACGTGCCAGGCCACCTCAGCAGTGTCAGCGCCACTCTGAGCAAGGGGAGTGCCACCCACACTGCTCCTCTGGCTCAGAGCTAGCTCAGTGACATCTGCTCCCCCTGCTCCCAGCGGCATCATCCTAATGCGCCTATGAGGATACCAAGGAGGATTTGGTGGCTTTTACTTGTATGTTGTCTCAACACGTTTGACATCATCATACCCAAACTGGCAATCTGTTACCAGATCAAGTAGGATTTGGGGTTTACAAAACTGGTAACAGCAATGCCAGCCATCAATTCCGTATCTACACAGGCACTTCCCTGAAACTACATAGGTACACTAACCAAGGCATTACCAATGGAGTAATGCCTTAGGACAGACTGCCCTCAGGAGGCCAGAATGAAATCTGTTCGTGGGATGTCTAACACTAACTCAGGAAAGTTTCTATACTTCTGTCACCATACAAGAAAGTCTGCAGGAGCTGTCCCTCACAACAGCTCCTACTTAGAGCTGCAAGATTTAAAAAACAAACAAGCAAACAAACAAACTAACCCTCACCAATGGTTTGTGTCCTGCTAGAAACTTCTACTGATGATAATCATAAAATAGTTTGGGTTAGAAGGGACTCTAAAGGTCATTTGGTTCCAACCTCCCTGCCATTGGCAGGGACACCTTCTACTAGACCAGGTTTCTCAAAGCCCCATCCAGTCCATGAGTTGCAATATATGCCTCAGAAGCAGGAAAAGACTAACACAGTGAGTTCACTACAGCAAGTTCTAAGTTACAAACACGTTTCTTGAGAGACAAGCAGAAGGAAGGCTCCAGTAACCTATCTAGGAGAAAAGCAGCACAAGAGCAGTCCATCATCATCCCAAGCACTGGAAAAATACAGAGAAGAGATAGATACAAACCAGTAAACTTTCCAGGCCTACAATGTGCTCCAATTAAAGACCAGAACATGCAAATCTCACTACCTATAGAATTTGAACTGAACCAAATGTCAAGTCAGCAGAACGGTTTAAGTTTCCTAACGTGGCAGTGACAAGGCAAGGCACATAACTGAGTAAACACCACAACACACACTTTCCCTTAGTGAGGATTCCTTTCTGAAGCAGGAACCCAGCTGAGTTTAAAAAAAAACAAGTCAGTAATTCTGGGTGGGTCAGAAAGGAGGCTGCTTTACAAGAGGACCACGTGCCGAATTAAATGTCAGCTGCAAAAGCAGTCACCCTCACCACCCTCAAAACATGCCTCGGTGGTCTCTCCAGAAATTCTGGGAGGTGGTGAAAGGCCACATAGGGACCAGTGTGGGGCAGGAGAAAAGATCTGGAATAAAACACGGAGTAAGTTAAAGACCAGACCTGGGTAGCAGCTTTCTTTAAAATGCTCCCAAAGGCAGATAATGAGGTAAAGTTTCAATGCAAGCCTGAAAACACAGTTGTAGGAGGAGCTGTACAGATTCTTTAGGAACTGCAGAAACATGGAGTAGTGGGAGTTTGCGAAATAGTTCATTCTAAACAACAACAATAAAAAAGTAGGAAGATGTTGCAGCTTAACAAGAGATTATAGGAGTTTTAAGCAAGATGGTGGGTGAAGAAACATCAGATGAGTAAGAGCACATGCTCTCGCTTCCACTAGGAATGGAATCACAGAAACTCTGTATATCTACTGAGGGAATGGACTGAAGTTCTCCAAATTCAATCGAGAAACCACAGTAGGCCAGTCAAGCACACGGTGCTACTCAAGAGCACCCACATGCAAAAAAAACCAACCTCAAACCATTTATATGTAACTTGGCACACACACTAGCAGCAAAAGACGTAAAACCTAAACGTCTGTTTCTAATCAAGGACCGCGACATAACAGGCATACCAGAAATATGATGGAAGCAAGACATATAAGCAAGATAGAGATACGAAATATATAGGAAAGTCATAATACTATCAATATTTTAATAATTAACTCATCAAATCAGATACAGATCGAATTTCCAGGCTCTATAAAGTAAATTCTGTTGTCAGACAATATTACTACCCATACAATTAGGATGATGGCAGTAGCTATGACATCCAAGGTCTGTAAGGCCAGCAGTGTAACCACAATGAAAGACAGCACTTACCAGGAGGCCGGATAAATGTCATAGTGAACAGGCCAGGATCAATTTCTTAACATATGTTTTTCCTGCTGCTGACCAGGGCCACTCACCTCTGGCTGAGCCAAGATGCTGTTTTCAAAGACTGGCTTTGCAGTGGTAACTTTTATTTCTGCAATAATATTGACCAAGTTTATTAATAAAGACAACAATCCACTGCTGCAGACTTCCATAAAAAGGAGCATCATAAAATAAGGAAATATGCTAACATGAAACCAAAAAGACAAGTCAATAAATTAAGATGCAATGCTTGATGACAACACTGAGATTGTACACCCTGAACTTCAGTGTGACTTTAAATACATGCACCGAATTGATTTGGTTTTATGGGGAAAGGGAAGCTGACATGGATTAAAAGCTACCAGAATTTAGAAGCCAACCTTTGTAAAACCAGCAGTGCAGCTTTTGCAGTGAAATGGAACCGGTCGCTGAATGTGAAATTTACAGGCAGATTGGAATGTACAAGAACAATCTACATCCAAACACTGCCCCAGGAACAGGAACCTGCCTGAATAAGGCAAGAAGAGTACCAAAATCAAAAGTAAAGTGCTCAGGGAAGGGAAGGCCACAAAGGGAGGAAAAAAAAAAAAACAAACCCAAACTGTGAACAAAACCCTGAATCAGTTTTTGGTGTCATGCAGGAACTTGCTGAAGGGTTTACCCCTCAGAGCAAAACATCAGCAGAGTTACAGAGGAAGTAACAAATGGCCAGGGCTGGGGGGCTATCATTCCCTAATTCTAAAGGAAACTTCTGGGTTAAAACTGCCTCGTTATCAAGTCACCAGAAAATGGGAAAAGTGACAGTGAGCTTTTGGGAGTTTAGTGGGTGGAATGATCACTTGTATTTTTCAGAAGAGATTCCAGAGGGATGCAGGAATCTACAGACTAATTGTATTTTTCTGTACTTAGCAAACTGCCAGAAATTGTTCTAAAGCCATAAAAACAACTGGGTAAACATACCTAGGAAAGTCAGAGTTGCTTTTGCAAAGGCAAGTCATGTTTGATAAACATTTTAGAGTTCTTCTGAAGAATAAAAAGAGATGAGAGTACGGACATCTAAAACAGAATGCTTAAAATCCTGAAAGGCATCTGACATGTTCCCTTGCCAAAAGCTATTAAAGATGCAGCTGCCAAGAAGGAGTTGTCATATCAGTAAATTACTGAAGGATGGAAAACAAAGGGTGTGAATCAGCAGTCATTCTTTCCTAAGGACACGGATCACCAACAAAGCACTACAGACACCTAGCTAGGGCTGACATGTATAGAAACCTATTCATAAGGGTTCCCAGACAGCAATTTCTGAAGCCCACAGTACATTCCAGTAGCACTAAGTTACTCAAAGTAATAAGGGGATGAAAGAATTAAAATAATTGCAGAACCATTTTACTGAGGAAACTGGTGTTAAAACCAGCAAACTAAATTCACTGTAGATAGATGAGAACAATCCACACTGGGGAAATACAAAAAATCAGACCTAAATACATAGATAAGGAAACAGACTCCAAGGTGGCCACTAATTATTCAGGACAGAGTTACTGTTCTTATATAGCCTCTGAAAACATAAGTGTAAAGGTTAGGAAAAGGCAAAACAATTCGGCATTATTTTTGGAAGCAATACAAAACAAAACATAGAACATCCTATGGCTTGTTTGTTTTATTTATTTAATTTTTTAAGATAAATTCAGGTTTTAATTGCAAATATAAACTAAAACTGTCATTGCAAATAACTTATTTAACATTCCCTTACCCAACAAAACCAGGAGTAATAACAATTAGGGTCAGAACTCAGTACTAGGAAATTACCTTTGGCTTCTGGTCACACAGCGTCACACAGGCTCTGCTTGTAACATACTAAGGACAGGTATGGGCAGCAGCAAAGTTACTGACATATTACCACTAGACTAGTAAAAATGGGAGTACCAGCTGCCTTTTTTCCTCACCTTTTTCTGAAGGCACCTCCAGTGCCTTTGGAAAAGAATTCATCTATTCTCTGACCAATTCTTTCTATCAAAGAGAAATATAATTAACAATTACATTTTTGGTGCAAAGACAGCTTTGTGTCAGCAAATAACATGAGCAACAAACACCACCTCTCTACAAAGAGATAACAGTAAGATTAGGACTCCTGGAAGGCCTACCTTTAGTGGTGTTCTATATTCCAAAGCAGTAACACAACCAACTGTAAAAACCCCTGAATATACAACCATTCCTTGTACTATTTCTCAATACATACCTGTGAGAAGCTTGAACATGCACTGTTTTCTGGCCCAAAGACAAAATTTCTCAGCTGCACATAGGAAGAAAATCTCAGACTTTCAAAACACATGAAGTTGTCATCAATGAGATCTCTTCTTTCTGTACTTCGGTTTGTGCCAAGATGGCAAGTAATTTCAAAAGCTGAATCGACATCTGGATCATGATGCAATGAACACTGGAGCTAAGAAGTGAAGGTCCTAAACCACATTCATAGTTTTCTTCAGAGAAGATAAAAGCACCAATTATCAAAAATTACTTGATCTCAATAGAGAAGCCTGAGGTCAAATTTTTGGTATTTTTTCAGCAAGAGAGAAACAGTCAGGATCATTTACAGCTGAGTAATTACTCTGCTTCAAAAGCTGCTTTGAATGAAATGAATGGCTATTTTATTGACTATACATACATATTAAAAAGCATCAACACAACAGTTGAAATGAGCGTTCAAGAAGATACAGAGCAGAACACCTTGACTCCACACTCTGGAAGTGGTATGTGTTTTCTAAACATCTACTGAGTCACTGAAAATTCTTTTGCGCAGCAAGGTCTGCAGCTGTACTGTTCACACCAGTGCATGTGCAGATCAAACTCGGAATATTACAGAATCAGCAACTCCAGTGACCAAGCAACAGCCCTTCAACATACACACACACAAGTGTGACTGGACTGAGTGCTGTACATGCATTCAAGAATGGAACTGAGCAGGTTTAGTCTTTATAAAAACATATTGCATACAATTAAATGTCCTGAAGGCAAATCAGGTATGCTTAAGAACTAGAAGCTCCTGGCTTTGTAGCATCAACTACAAACAAACAAAAATCCAAAGGAAACTTTGTAGGGACTAGGTGCTAATAAAAAATGATGCAGTTCGCAGTCTTTGCCCTACATGAAAAACCTGATGCAATCATACGTGCCAACCAACAAACATGCCTCCACACTTAATAATATTAACTTCAGTGTAACATGATAATTAGAGTAAAATCTCCACTCTATGCCAAATTCAGAACACGACTTCATAAAAATATAGTGCTTTAAAAAAGTATCAGCATGTCATTTAAAACTATCACCATACCAAAACCAGATCTTTTTCAAATTGTTACATATACAATTGCCTCGTGAAATCACAGCCTTGTCCTTACAGAACTTTCTTTCCAGGTTCTCTCCTTTCACTGCACACACAGACTTTGTAATACCAAATGAACTTTTCCAGGTAGCTGAACATACCCACTGGACTTTTACACTGCTGAATTTCTCCTCCGACAAAGTAACGTCAAGTCAATCACATACATCAATCTTCAACTAATTTTCACCCCTCTCCCTTTAATCAGTATATATTTATGTATTACCAAAGTAGGTACTTATTGAAGCTAAGTCATAAGGTGCAAGCCCCCATCTACAATTAGAATACTCCCTGTAACGTAAGGGGTCTCTAGAAGAAAAACAACAGCTTGTGCAACTTCACTAGGCTCTCCAAATCTTCCAAGGAGAATTGCATCCTTCAACTGATCTTCTTCCAAATGAGCAGTCATCTCTGTGTGAATAAAGCCTAAGAGAGGAGAGATATTTGAAGAGTTACCTAATCTTCTACTAAAATTCTTTAGTGGATTTTCCCCAGAATGTTCCGAAGTGAAATCTACTATCAGGATTCGGCACCAGCTACCATGCTTCAAAGTAGATCCACATCATTTTACGGCTAAGACCAGTTTTTTACCTAATCATTAAAATGCCTTCTGGTTTTGAGAGCACTGATGTAATAATCAAAAACCATAGATCTATAGAAGTCTTTTTTTTTTTTTTTTTTTTTTTTTTTTTTTAAAGAAAGGGGTAACTGAAATTGGGTCCCAAGCCCATATTTAGTATCACTTTTCTGAAAGACAAAATACACTCATTTCACCAAAGCATTCTCAATAAAAACACAAGTACGGAATCTCGGGGGGGGGGGGGAAAAAAAGGGGGGAAGCCCAACAGCTTACAAAAGTTTCTGTTATGTTTTAGAACTTATGACAGCATTTGTATAATCACTCATTTGAACAATATTTTTTGACATTTTTAAAGGACGTTTCTTTACAATTTTCAGTTACCTGAGATTCAGTTTTCCCTGTGCTGCACTTCACATAAGCTTCAGCTGCATAAAGAACTGATATTACCTGCTTTCTTGCTGCCACCAAGAAGGTAAAGTCTCCATTTCGCTTTCCACTGCACAACTCTGCCCCTTTATGATGGCTCTGGACCCGTCAGTGAGCTGCTCAACTCACTAAACAATGAAGAGTATTTTTCCTGCCTAGTACACAAACTGACCTGGTTTATGTAGCGGTCTGAAAGGCATCAAAGGTAGCACAAGGCAAGCAGCAGAATACACAGCTGTGAGTGGAAAAAGTCAGAAAAGACAGAAGTTTTTCCTTACGGGTGGCAGTTTGCTTTGACTAGATCATCTTGTGAAATCACAACCTTGTCCTCACAGAACTTTCTTTCCAGGCTCTCTCCTTTCACTACAGGGATGCTTTCATGCCAGCTTTTTGTGGTCTTTCATGTTTCTCTATTAACGTATAAGCATTCTCTAGCAGGAGATGAAGGTAGCTGCCTATAATTAGTTCTAATCCTTCCATTGGCAAGGGCAGCAGGTTTTGAAGGAGGAACAAAGGAAAAAGACAAGACATTTACTGTGTAATAATGGATAGAGGAACAGGTAGAAACGCTCT
>NW_009922422.1:76876-81552 GCF_000696875.1 Nestor notabilis
TGTTCCCTTAAAAAGACAGAAGGTCTTATAAAAGAATGTATTATACTTTAAACTGAAAAAAGATATTAAAAACATTTACTTACAAAAGTTGATGAATATAATAGCAACTTGTATTAAGATACTTTCAGAGTACAGCATTATCCAGCAGTTTTGATGTAAAGCAAGAGTCAAGGATGTAGGAATTTCCCCAGAACTAACCTGGAGCAACCACATTGACTCGAATTTGCTTTTTCGCTACTTCTTTAGCAAGGGAGCGTGAAAATCCAACTAATCCTGCTTTGGTAGCACTATACACACTTTGACCAGAGTTGCCTTTAAGTCCTACAACACTACCTAGAAATAAACATCAAAGAGAAGATTAAATGACTAATCTGAAACCTTGTATTAGCTTCATCATGTTAGTTTTATATTTGGAATGGACAATGAGTTTACAAGAAAAGGAATTAAAAGTATATTACTAAATGTACTTTATAGCCTACTGCTGGGATAAGCAAATCCCTCAATTATCTGTGATTTTTGTGGAATCCATATATCTTATGCTGACAAACAGGCACCAGGAGAGAAAGATGAAGTGCTTCCTAAAAAATATGCTTGCACAGGAGCAAGAAACAAACAGAAAGAAACCAACTGTACCTATTTGACTCTTAGCTACTAACTAGGAGCTGGTAGATTCAGCTACTGAAAGAGCTGATAAAGAATGGTAACATTTTTTTCATTCCATAAAATATAATCTCTGAGGTATTTATTACTGAAACAAGCTGGTTTTCCATTTCGAAGTTGCTGAAATTCCACAAAAGAATAAGCATCCATAAAGAAATGTTAAATGCAGAATGTCTAATTACAAGGAAAACAAGTCAATTGTAACAAGTAACATTTCAACATGTTACACCTGCTAAGCCTTCCTAGAAAACTAGCTCATAGAATTCCACTGGGTTAGACAAGGAACTTACCTATATTGACAATAGCACCTCCCTGTTGTCGAATCATGCTTTTTACAGCAGCTTTGCATGTCAACATTGTTCCCAAAAGGTTAGTGTGAATCTGGGCTACCATATCTTCAGTCTTGGTTCTCAGTAACAAACCATCCCTGACAAACAGACAAAAAAAAAAAAAAAAAGAACTCACTGTGCAACCCCAGTGATCACATTTACTCATAATAAAATATGACTGATGGAGTATCAATGGGGATTTACATGGTTCTATACATTCTAGCATTCAAAAGTGCGACATTGCAAGGAAAAAAGCTAGCTGTGCTGCTGGTAGCAAAGCCTCCTTTGCAGAGAGGTATCAAACATTGCTTTGGACCATTTCAGGGGGAAAAAGGGGAAGAAAGAAAAATTGAGGGGGAACTCAAACTCAGAATGCAGAAACTACAGTGAAACTTGTATCATCTGTTAGATGTCATTACTGTCATCAGGAACAAAACATCAGTGAGCACTTCACGCTGTTTTCAGATGTGCTCATTAACACCACAGTAAGTGCACTTTACAGTAAGAAGCTGTCATCTAGAGTTACATATAATCTTGTAATGAGTAACTGACCTGTTGATCCCAGCTGCATTAACCAAGTAGTTAATAGGACCTAAATTCCTCTGCATCTCCTCAAAAGCATTTTGGACTTCTTGTTCACTGGATACATCACACCTAATTGCCAGATGCCCTGCTATATTGAAATAAAGGCACATCATAATAATAGTACAAGACGGTATGTTGCTCCTAAACCTGCTTCAGAACTCATCAACCCAATTGCAAAAACAGATGTTGAACTAGTTAGAACTTGAGGAACCTATTTAATCTCCAGAGAATTAAACAAGGACATTTTTTAAGTATTTATTAGTTATGTGACCATTTCTTGTTTATACTTTTGGCCTTTTGAAATCAGAAGTCAGCATCAGCAGGCTGGTCTCAGTTCTGGCTTGGTCAGAAGCCAAGGATGACTCAATTCATACCACCTCCCTGTTGTGGCCTTGAACATTTCCTTTCATCTTACCATTTGAATCTTGCAGACAGAACAGGCAACACGCTTCACTTTCCCAATGAACATTACAAAAACAAAATTGTACAGCTTTTCTTCCAAATTCCTCAGCCTTTATTTTCATCTCGTTAAACGATGAGGTTTATTTAATGACTTACTGCTTTTACAGGTTACCTACGCATCAGACAGTGAAGAAATAATTGCAAAGCAGCAGCATACGTACCACCAAGACTCTGCGCAGTGGTTTGGGCTACTTCCAGATTTCGACCAATAATCGCCAGGTGGCAGCCTTTCTGTGCCAGTAATTCTGCGACAGCTTTTCCTATTCCTCGGGATCCTCCAAAAATGGCACAAACTTTCCCCATCTGCAAAAATAATTCACAAATTGCAAAGAAACTATGAATTTCAGGTCACTGTAGCAAGGAAATAAGCACTGTTCTTGTCAACACCGTGGCCTTTACTAGTTTGTAGTATTCTGTAATATCAGACTATAGAATTAGTGATGTGTTAATTTCTATTCGCAAAAAAATACATACTTGAACTAAATAAGACACCATTTCTACAAATGCAAGTTAACTCTTAATGACTTCTGAACTACTAACGGAATTATGTGTATAATCTAGTATTTCAATAGAATCATAGAATGGTTTGCGTTGGAAGGGACCTTGAAGATCACCTAGTTCCAACGCCCCTGCCATGGGCAGGGACACCAATACTAGCATTACGGTAACTTAACAGGTTGATGAAATATAGGATTTATATATCTAAAGGCCATAATGTATCATTCAGCTGTTTATTCAAAGCCACCGTAGTAGCTGTAATTGTATTGTTCTTGCAAACATTATTCTTGTACTAAAGTCATTTAGCCTCAATGTCTCACTCCACCCTAAGTACCTGTGCTGGACATCCACACTGCAAACATTACAGAGCATGACTTGATACTACTGTATTTACACTAGTTTAATACTAAGTTACACTACATAATATTATGTTTTACCACTAGCCCTAGGGGGTTTTGTTTCTGCCTTTGAAGAAAGATTAAAAAAAAAAAGCTTTTTGAAATGTGAAAGGGTTCTGGAGTACCTAGCTTAGATGTTTAGGAAGGAGTGCAAGAAGAAAGTACTTCTGTAGAATGATCTTCTATTCTGCAACCAATAGAAACCAATCAGCTGTTCTGGGATTTCCTGAGGAGCCAGAGGCAAAATCCAAGCACTAGTTATGAACCTCTTTTCCATACGTTTAAATAAATCCTTTTTGAACCCAATTATACATTGTCTCTATAACATCCTGAGGCAATGAGTTTCATTATTTGTGGAAAAGTACTTCCTTTTGTTCTTAATTTGCTTTTTGATTAGATAATACTATGCATTTCTCATGTCTTCCCTTTACTGTTCATAACTTAAAAGGCTACTCTTCTGTATTATACTCTCCCCTCATGTCCTCCTTCGGGTCTATTTAGTTACTCTTTCACATATAGAAACCATTCTGTATCTCGCTAAAGACTGTCCAAGCTCTTAATCCTTCTATCCTACCCGTTGCCTTACTCTGGTCTGTTACACCCTTTCTGAAGTGTGATAACCAGAAGAGCACAGAGCGTTACACATACAAGGACACCATCAACTCATGCAATGGCATACTGATTTTGGGCTCCTGTAACAGGGCCTGAGATTCTCTTCTGTAACAAAGTAACCACAGGTGTTGGTATCAACCCAGGTGTTTGCTTCCACTGGCAAGCTGAAATCTCCCTCCAAAGAGCAGGCAGAGGACTAAATACCTGCATCTCAGGTGGTGGCCCTTTTGACAGAACACATACAAATAGATGTCCTGTATGAAGACAATTCCTTAGAGGCAAAACCAGGCACCACTGCCTCACCAGAAGACTAGTCTTCTGGGTAGTCTTCCTTAGGTAGCTAAACTGCAAGAGATGAATGCAGAGGTCTTGCACCCCTGTATCTACAGCTCATACTGCCTTAGCAGACTAAAGGCACAACCAACCAACCCGTACTTTGATGACAATTTCTTTTCTTAGAAACAACGTCTCAGTCTGCCTTCTCCATCATAACTGAGCTCTTCTTTGACAGAATTGCCACAATGACCCTCGGAAGCGCTTGCCTATTCGTTGCATCAAAGTTGCACTAAGATTTCTCCCTTCATGTTTTGTTCTTACCAGCACTGAGTGCACCTACTCTCTTATTTTTACTTGAAACACGGAATAATATAGCTTGAGAGGGATCTTTAGAAGTCATCTTGTCTAACTCCTCCACCCATAACCAATGTCAAGTGAGCCATCTTACACTGTTTAAAAATGCTGACAGACCTATGTATGTATTTTCGGAATAATTCTGAACATGCTTAGCTACACAGGACCCAAAAAGCTGCCTGTGGGAAGGACACTTCCTTAAAACCTATCATTCTACCCTTCCTGGTCTCTTCGAGGAGGGAATAAACTTTAGGGATTCTTCCCTTCTCTAGTGAAAGCCCCTTGTGCATTCACCAGGTACGTACAGGGGGAGCACAAGGCCTACTTCAGACACAGCTGGTGTCTGGGCAGTGAGGAGACACACAGGTTCTTTGCAGCTGTGACTCGGGGGAGACAAACTGCACTCGCAGTAATGACGCTACGTTCCCCGGTCAAATAAAGGCGGGGAAAATCACGTATCCTTGGAGCACCAGGCTCCCCCAGGTCGCCACACAGCCGCCTG